>NW_028261386.1:97653886-97809113 GCF_051295495.1 Thamnophis sirtalis | reverse complement strand
AAAAAAAGCCAAAAAACAAAAAATGCCTAATTAAATTTTGGATTCTTGTATTTCATAGCAAAATGTGAACTGATTATGTTTAAATCGTTTCTGGTAACCTAGCTCAGATGCTGTTTAATGTTTACTTCATTGGTTCAGCAAGCTTTGCGTAATTAGAACACAGTCCTAATCAGCTACATTACTGTGTGGTTTCACTAAGCAACCAATAAATTTAGTAACAAGTCTCAAACTGCTTTGTCTATTTTTACTTGATTTAATTATTTGGATGCCATCAAGTTGGGCCCAGCCATTGGCAACTGTAAGAATCAATATCCACCATCTGAACCTGATCTGAAAACCTGTAGTTCTTCTAAGTGATAACACTGATCTCTTGATCCCACCCACACTTGTTGTCTTTCCTTTCTTCTACTTCCAAATCATACTTCTACTTCATCATACATTTGCATTACATGCCCCCAAATTAATTTCTGCTACTCATCACTTCAAGGGATTGGTCAGTCTTTATTTAATCTAGGACTGATTGATGGGTTCTTTTAGTAACTATTAATCCATTATTGAAAGCATCTGGGTTCCTGCTCTTTCTAAATACACAGCTTTTACAACTATCCATTGTTAGTGGGAAAATATTCCTTTATCTTCATTTTGTCATCCTGATCTTTGTCATAGAACTATTCTTCCTGCAAAATTTTGTTCATATTTACCGGTAGCTATTTCTGATCCAAGAAGACAATGCAGTCACTTCTTTACCATGAACTACAGAGCTATTGCAAAAAACCTGGGTGACTGATAGAGGGCAGCAGAGAGATGGAGATAAATTTGGGTTTACTCCTTCTCCTGTGGATAATAGCACCATGAAGTCAGTGTGTTTCTATCCTCAGAAGTAAGAACTGACGTATCTTAATATTGACTCTTCCAAAATCTGTGTTCTGACAATGAATTGTGTTCTCTTTTAATTGTTCTTAAGAGCTGGTTCCATTTATATAGTTAATATTAGTCTGTTTGATCAGTTATATGGAATTGGTCTTCTCACTGTTCTCAGTGTCTAATTTATCATTGAAATAAAGTGGTGTTGACCAAAAAAAGTGTTTTCAGAAGCATGATGTTGCTACATCCCTTTTAATATTAAACAACCATGCAGTAGCAGTTTGCTTTACAAGATCTATATTACTTTAAGGAGCAGAACAAGAAGTACAGTAACTTTGTATGATGTTGTTGCATATAATGACAGGAAATGATGTAATTGGCTTTAATTAACTTCCCTTAAGGTTGACATTTCAACCAGAATACACAAAGAAATGTGAAGGCATTTCGTACCAGTAATTACCTGAACTGAACAGCTCTTTGGAAATTACACAGATGCTCTGTTTCATTCCAAAGTTCCTTTGTTATTTCTTTTGAATATATTTTGTGCCATTTAAATCATCATAAGGTCTAAATTAATGAGTTGTACAAAGTAATGATTACGAGGGAAGGTTGTATATGTGATGTAGAAAAAATGAATTTTAGATCTGGCAGCAAAGAATTGAACATATGTTAGCTGGTCAACATGTACTGTTCTCTGCAGAAAATTTGGATCTGATATATTACAGCATGTCTATAATCCTTTAAGCTTCATAATTTTTCACCATATCTCAAGAACCTTTGGTTCTATATTTAAAATTATATTCAAGCCATCTATTATAAACTCTTCTTTATAATAAAGATGTCCAGTACATCGTCTTGAGTAAAGTAAGTCATAAGGTTAAGTGAGTTGACAATCTATATGGAAAACTGGATATGAGAATCCTAAGAATAAGTCTTACCAGAGCTTGAGGATAATTACTGGGTAGTCTTGAACAGCCTAATATATTTCAGATTGGTCACGTTCTCTATTAACACAAGGAACACCACTCTGCACTGTAAATTACTTAAATTGCTTCTATTTGTGTTATAAATTCACTTCCAGAAATCTGGATTTACATGCCTATTTATACTTTTAAGATTTATACACTAATGATTATTCCTTACAGCTAGACCTTGACTGAGATTAGCTCATTTAGTGACCATTCAAAGTTCCAACAGCACTGGAAAAAGCGATGTGAACTTTTTCACATTATGACCATTACCGTTTCCCCCCATGTGATCACCTTTTGTGACCTTATAACTAGCAAACTCAATGGGGAAGCCAAATTCACTTAATAACCATGTTACTAACTTAACAACTGCAGTGATTCACTCAACAACTATGGCAAGAAAGGTCATAAAATGGGGCAAAACTCACTTAACAAATGTCTCACTTAGCATTAGAAATTTTGGGTTCAGTTGTGTCAGTAAGATGAGGACTACCTGTATTTGTGTTATCTTTATCTTTGTATCTCCTCATTATCACTTGTCCAGGAATCAAGGTTTCTTAGAAGGAGCCTTATGTTTTCACTCTTTTCTGTGTTATTTCCAAAGGTCTATTAGAAAAACAAACATTCCATGAGACAGATGAAGACACCATCACTGATGTTGATTTGACCAATGTGATTTCTGAAGAAGAGCGAGAAGAATTAAAAGTTGAAGTAATCAAGGTAATTTTATTTGATCTTTATACATCATTTTAAATAAAAATATTCTTTTTTTTTGGAAAGAATTCATTGCTTTCACTATTTTTTCACTTTCTATTATTTTTTGGTCACTTGGTTGTGTGCAATTTCTGGATTATAATTACAAGCAGACCTGGTTAAAACGGAGTATCTGGATCATTGGGGTTTAGATTCATGTCTGGATATGGGATCAAAATTGCAGTGGTTGCTCTTATTGATAAACTTTGGTGCAACTGAGGTAGAGCTATGTGGTTATCCCAATCCTCTTGGACACGATTAACCATGATATTGTCCTCCTAGATTGTCTGTCAGAAAATGGGAGCTATTGTTCTTCAGTTGGCTACTTGAAAGTTCAGTTGGTCAAATTCAGCATATGTTTTCGTGGGGCAACACAGTAGTTGGAGGAACCGGGATTATCCATTCCTGTTCACTTGGTTATTTATGTGTATCTGTATATTATTTATAAAATTGAGTCAAAATCAAGTACAAAGAATTGTATGTTTAGCTCTATAAGATTTTATTCCCCAATGTTTCCTTCTCACTGATGTGAGGTGAGATTAAAGCCTTTATCCTCAAAGCCACAGTGCAAATAATTTTGTAGTCTTTGTGATTATGGAATCTTGGTCAATTCTGATCTTAGAGCATTTATAACATACTATTTCATTGTTTCAGAGAAGTGCTCTGGAGATTTGCCTTCAGAAATGCTTGAAACTTCTCCAAGTTTACTAATTTTCTGAAGAGTGAATGAAGTTTTGCTTATTTAGATTAGCTGTTACCCTTCCATTGGAAGTTATGGGCCTCTTGTCTCTCTGCACCTTTGCAAACAGTCAGTAGTTGAAGACATTTATTAAACCTGACTACATTCTCCAAAAGTAATAAACACTGTAAATATTATACTCATACCTGGTACTCTGTCTCCCCACCAACTGTACCATATTATAACACATGAAGTTGGGGCTACCAGATCAGGTTACAGAAATTAGATGACAATAGCAATAGCAATAGCAGTTAGACTTATATACCGCTTCATAGGGCTTTCAGCCCTCTCTAAGCGGTTTACAGAGTCAGCATATCGCCCCCAACAACAATCCGGGTCCTCATTTTACCCACCTCGGAAGGATGGAAGGCTGAGTCAACCCTGAGCCGCTGAGATTTGAACAGCTGAACTGCAGAACTAGCAGTCAGCTGAAGTAGCCTGCAGTGCTGCATTTAACCACTGCGCCACCTCGGCTCTCTCAAGCAGATTGTACCCTGAAGTTATTGCTCCAAGCTAGTGCTCTTCTGAATTTTTGCAGGTCAGACTCGTAGATCTAGATGAAGCAGAATTCCTATCTATACCAGCTAGTTTTATTAAAACCCTAAATTTTGCATCCCTTTCTTTCTCAGCTTAGATTTTTTTAAGACGCCTTCTTCTAACCATGCTGGTTTATAATGCATGAGCCAATTTTTTAATTGTTTATATAGACTGTCTTACCTAAATTTCCCAATCATTGTTTCAAGAGACATGTGTATAAAGATCCCTGTATATAACAATCCATGGCTCACCGTGACCCGTCAAACGCGCGGACGGCAAAAGCGCGATCGACAAAATCGCGCCTTTGACGTCATCACAGCGCGACGAAAAAGATCGAAAAATTCAAATAAAAATTAATAAAAATTAAATTAAAGCAAGCCGATTCACATAAAGGTAAGGGTTAGATTTAGGGTTAGGGTTAGGGTAAGGGTAAGGGTTAGGGCTAGCTTTAGAGCGTTAGCGTTAGCGTTAGGGTTAGGTTAAAGGTTAGCGTTAGGTTTTTCGTTACTTTAACGGTTAGGTTTAGGGTTAGGTTTAGGGTTAGGTTAAGAGTTAGGTTTAGGGTTAGGTTTAGGGTTAGGTTTGGGGGGCTTAGGGTAAGGTTTTCGCTTTATTTTTACATTTTTCGAACTTTTTCGTCGCGCTGTGATGACGTCACAGCGCGCTTTTGTCGAGCGCGATTTTGTCCTACGCGCTTTTGTGGTGGAACCTGGCTCACTAGTGCATGATTTCTGGATGTTTATAGAATCTTTGTTTTAAATACATCAGTGATCAGCCTTTTTTCCCCCTTGATAGTTTAGGACAGGTGTCAAACTCAAGGCCCGGGGGCTGGATCTGGCCCATGGGATACTTAGATTTGGTCCATGGGATCTCCTTGGAAACAGAGAAGGACCAGCTCACAGTGCTTCTGCCAGCGAAAACGGAGCTTGGGAACCTGTTTTCGCTGGCAAAGCCCTCGGGCCACCACAGGCACCCCCTGGTTGGCCACACCTACCCAAGGTCAAACACAACCCTGATGCGGCCCTCAATGTAATCGGGTTTGACACTCCTGGTTTAGGAGTTCCAAGACTATGGGTCCCTATCCTTGCACCCCTAAATTAAGATTTTCATTGCTGAACTTCGTCATATACTGATGCATACTTTTTAAAATTATAATAAGCCATTTGACCACATCCTATCTGCATGAGTAGTCATATTCATTAATTTTGGAATTCTTTAAGTGAATATAAAAGCAATATATATTTGGTAGGTATCCAATTATTTGACCTTATTGTACTTAAGGAAAGAGTGATACTTAAAATTAATGGGCATTGTTCCTGGGCGGGACCTTGCTGATGGTGGTAGCTTAATAGAGCTGCCCCCGGGTTTCTGGTCGCGTTATCTGCCTAGATATCTGGTAGATACCTCATTCTTCAGGAAAAGAAGAGCGAGAGAGAGATCCAGCTGGTAAGAGCTTTTCCTTTGAAGTTTGCAGCTTTTTTTTTTGCTGTGAATAGAAGGGGGGCCAGCCAAGGCTGAATCATATCTCCGTGCCGGAAATCCCTAGCTGTTTATTACGGCTCAAAGTAAGGCACCTCCACTTAGGACAATATTTGAACTATTTATCTGAAATTAATACAAGCAGAGTCCGTATCTGAGAACCTTATCTGCTTTTTTTTTAAAATCCTAGCTTCATTTTTTACAAGAGCTTCCTTCGTGCACTTGGTTTTTTTTTCTTAAAAAATAAGCTCCTAAAATGTCGATTGTGCATTCTCCGTAACAATGCCACATTCCTAATTCTTCTCCAAAGAACAGTGATAAAAAAGATCAAAGGAACAGCCAGCCAGCAGTTTCTTTCTAATTAGTTTCACTTCTCTAAAGAGCTTACAAAACTTTTTTCTTATCAACTTTTAAAAGTTTTAAAAGACTCTTTGCTAATATAGAGACACTCCAAACAGAGGTGAATATGCTGAACTGTTTTGTTACAATGCTAATCTTTTGAAACCTTCTGCAAACTTTCTGCAAAAAGGGAGGAACAGTTGGCTAGCAGTATCTTATTAATTAGTTTCACTTCTCTGAAGAGTTTACAAGACTTTCCTCTTATTAACTTTGCTAATATATATTTCTGATTTTGGAGAAGTCCAAAATGGCGCTGAATATGCCAAGCTGCTTTGTTACAACGCCCTTTTCTGAAACCTTTTGAAAAATCCTAAAGAACTAACAAAGGGGTGACTTAATACTTTTCTTCTCGTAAGCTGCACTGCGGGCCAGTAGAGTTTGATTAATTGCTTGAAGATAAGACATAATGGCATCAAAATTAAATCTTGGGCCGAAACTTCCTCTGAGAAGCACATCCCCCATACCTGGCACAAAGTTGCAGCTTCCACCCTCTATGCCCCCTACTGGAGATTTACTAACAAAAGAACTTTTTTTGGAAACTTTTAGAGAATTTAGAGAGCAGAATTTAGAAACTTTTAGAGAATTCAGAGTGGAGATAAAGAACGAGATAAAAGAGTTTAAGGGGGACTTATATGATAAACTTGATACTAGGATTACCAAAATAAATGATGATATGCTGGGACTTGTAACTGTATTGACAGAACATATTTCTGGAATTGAAGATAACATAGAGGTTCTTAATGAAGCTAATACCAATTTGACATCCAAAACAGAGGTGGTGCAACAAAAAGTTGAAAACACTGAAAAACAAATTATTATGATACAGTACAGGCAGATGGAGCTCGCATTTAGAGCCAGGGGGTTGCGTGAGGATAAACAGGAGGACTTGAAACAGATTTTTTCAGAGGCTTTTGACCGTCTGGCGGGAAGACCGGGGTCCAACTGTGACTGGCAGATTGATAAAATTTATCGTGTTAACTCTTGGGTGGCAAAGCAGAAGCAACTCCCCCAAGATGTAGTCATATACTTCACCACAAGAGAGCTCAGAAACATGATATTACAAGAGTCCTATAACACCAGGCTTCAAATAGATTTGATTGTCTTGAAAGAAATACCACCCCAAATGCTAAGAGGCAGGAGAGACTATGCCTTTCTAGTGGAAGAACTCAGAAACCGTCAGATACAGTATAGATGGGATGTGCCATTTGGTATTATAATTACATTTGACAAGCAAAGATATCGTCTCAACTCTGTATGGAAAGCTCGAGATTTCTATCACAATATTCTGAAGGTGGGACACCCTGAATCATCTGGATCTGGAGAAAGACCACGAGAAGGACAAGATAGACAGCAAACCACACAACTACCAGACAAAACGTACCATTTCCTCCTCCCGGAAGGGCAAGGAGTCATGGAACAAAGACCTAGCCGTATGACTACCAGACGAATGGAAAAACAAGCTACAATGCAACAACCTCAACAATCACCGGCCATTGATCAAGGAGTTACAGCAACAAGCTCAGAAGCCATGGGAGGAGCTAGGCCAAAGGTTAAACAGGCCATGCAGGAGGCTCTAAAAAAGCTTCAGGCAACCAAAAATGACAACTAAGATTTTGACATGGAATGTCAATGGACTGAATTCTCCACAGAAGATAAAGAAAATATTTCACTATTTCACTGTTCAAGAATGATATAATTTGTCTGCAAGAAACTCATATCAAATCAACTGATCAAAAATATTTGTTTAACCCCAAACTTGGTCAACATTTTGTGACCTCTGCTACTGAAAAGAAAAATGGTATAGTTGTATACTTAAGAAAAGACATTAAGGCTGAACTAATTGAAGCAGATCCCTTTGGAAGATATATCGCGCTAGACTTAATCTTAGAAGGGAAAAAGACATTACTTTTGGGAATTTATGCTCCTAATCAACAGCAAGACGGATTCTATAGAAATCTTCATGCTAAATTAGTACAGTGGGACTTTAAGTCTTGTATACTATTGGGTGACTGGAATGGCATGATTGACACTAAAAGAGATAAGAAGACCTCTCGCCCAAATACTAAAATCCGAGCTAAGTTACCCAAACCTTTTTTTGACATGATGGACGACTTCGAATTGAGAGATGTTTGGCGAGAAAGAAACGCAGAGGAATATGACTTCACCTTTTTTTCTGATAGACATCAATCCCTTTCAAGGATTGATTTTATACTAATCACTAATGATTTACTTTCTAGGGTGAAGAAGACAAAGATTGCGGCGAGGGTCCTTTCGGATCATAACCCAGTTTGGATGGAATTGGGAAGGGTAGTGCAGGCAAGAAGGTCTTGGAGGCTGAATGAAAACTTATTCAGATATGAAAAGTACATTAATGATTGTAAAAAATTGTTATCTGAATACTTTGTTCTGAATATGAATAAGGGTACATCTATGGAATTTGTATGGGATGCAAGCAAAGTGTATATGAGAGGAGTACTGATGAATATAAACAAAATACATAGACATAAACAAGGGCAAAAACGAAAAGAATTGGAAGAGGAAATTAAAGGGAAAGAGTTGGAGTTAACATTGAATCCAGGCGATACAAAGGTTAAGGAAGCAATCACCATATTAAAATCCCAATTTGATATGTTGATCTCTGACCAGGTAGCCACTAGTTTATTATATGCAAAACACAACACTTTTTGTAACGCAAATAAACCAGGCAGATGGTTAGCTTATCAGATTAGGAAAAAAAGGAAAATTCGAAATGTAACCAAATTGAGTTATAGAGGGAAGGAGGTGTTTCAACAGGAGGAGATTCAAAAGGCATTTCGGGAATTTTTTACAGAATTGTACAAAGGGGACAAAATTAAGGGTTTAGATATAGACAAATACTTAGATAAAGAGAAAATACCCTTAGTTAGAGAAGAGTACAGGCAAAAGTTGAACCAACCAATAACCTCAGGGGAAATCTTGCAGATAATCAAACAACTAAAGTTAGGGAAAGCGCCAGGCACAGATGGCTTGACAGCGGTTTACTATAAAAACTTACAGTTAGAAATGGTAGAACCTCTTAGAGAACTATTTAATAAAATTCAAACGGAAGGTAAAGTGCCCCCATCTTGGAAGACAGTGTTTATATCTTTGATACCCAAAGAAGATCAAGATATTACCCAACCAAAAAATTATAGACCTATCTCATTACTTAATGTAGATTATAAAATTTTTACTAAAATACTAGCAAATAGGTTAATGGTGGTTATTCAACAATTGATACATACCGACCAAACAGGTTTTATACAGGGGAGACAGATGAAGAGTAATGTTAGACTAATCATTAATGCATTAGAATATTTGGGAAAGAACAACCAAATCCCTGCTGCTTCATATTTCTGGATGCTGAGAAGGCCTTCGATCGAGTTAATTGGCAATTTCTGTTGAAGATATTGCAAAAAATGCAGATAGGAGATAGCTTTTTACGGTCAATTAAAGCAATATACCAACAGCAAACAGCTCAAATCATAGTCAACGGAAGTTTAACAGACTCTTTTCAAATCGGAAAAGGTACAAGACAGGGCTGTCCTTTGTCCCCACTATTGTTCATTATAACTTTGGAAGTATTATTGAATAAAATACGGGGCTTGGATGGTCTAAAAGGGATCAAGATTAGGCAGCAAGAATACAGAGTCCACGCTTTTGCGGATGATTTGGTCATAATATTGGAACAACCGCAGGAATCTAGTATGGTTTTAATGAATACGATTAATCAATATGGTCAAGTCTGGTTTTAAAATAAATTTAGGAAAAACCAAAATATTAGCTATAAATATGAATACTAAACAAAAGAAAGAACTAGGAGGGATGCTAGGATGTGAGATAGTTAAAAAAGTCAAATATCTTGGGGTCAATATTTTAGCCTCAAATGGGAAACTATATAAGCATAATTATGAACCACTTTGGCGGAGTATACAGATAGAGATGAAAAAATGGGAGAAATTGCACTTAACTTTGCTGGGTAGGATAGTGGCAGTGAAAATGAACATTTTACCAAAATTTTTATTTCTTTTTCAAATGCTACCTATACTTAAAAAAGATGCGAATCTTTTAGAATGGCAGAAGGGTATCAACAAATTTATATGGGCTGGAAAGAAGCCGAGGGTAAAGATGAAAATAATGCAAGATGTATGTGAGAGAGGAGGCTTGAAATTACCTAACCTAAAATTATATTATGATACAGTGGCGCTATCCACAATTAGTGATTGGACCCATTTAACTAATGATAGAATACTGAATATCGAGGGACATGATCTGGTATATGGTTGGCATGCTTACTTGTTATTCAACAAAAAATTGGATAAGAACTTTAAAAGTCATATCTTAAGAAATGCTTTATTGCGGGTCTGGAAAAAATATCAATATAAACTAAATGATAAGTTACCCATGTGGGTAATTCCTAGACATGCAATTGAAAATATGAATATAGAACAAAAACACGATAGAACCACTTACAGACAACTTCTCACTTTGGAAAGGGGGGGGTTCTACAACTAAAATTTTTAGAGGTATTGAAAGAGGGGAAGGTAGTTCAAACATGGTTCTAGTATAGCCAATTACAGGCCAGGTGGAAAATAGACCAAAAAACTGGTTTTATCCAAGTTGAGGATAATTTGTTTAAACAAATAAGAGATCAAAGCTTAATGCATATAAAGAGGATATATAATGTACTAATACAGATGGATTCGGAAACAGAATTAGTTAAAGATTGTATGATAAAGTGGGCTCAGAATATTGAAGAACCAATAATGTTGGACACGTGGGAAAGAATATGGGTAAGAAATGTGAAATTTACACAAGCACAAAACCTGAGAGAAAATTTTTATAAGATGTTTTATAGATGGCATTTAGATCCTAAAAAGCTGGCTTCTATGTATCCGAATGTACAGCCTAAATGTTGAAGATGTGGTTCTCTCGATGCTACATATTTTCATATATGGTGGACTTGTCAAAAGGTTAAGGCATTTTGGATAAAAATGTGGTGGATCATGCAAAATATCTTTAAAAGAGGGATAAAATTTACTCCTCAGTTATTTTTACTAGGTATATGTACTGACTTTACAGCGGTAGAGACCAACTTGGTTCTGCACCTAATAACAGTAGCAAGACTGTTGGTGGCGCAATACTGGAAGAAGGAAGACTTGCCTACAACTCAAGAATGGACATTGAAAGTTATAAACCTAGCCGAGACGGCTAAAATATCGGCATATCTTAAAGACCACTCAAATGAGAGATATAAACGAGACTGGAAAAAATGGATTGACTATACACAAAACAAATACGGGACTAAGAAATTCCAGATAGCCTATGCTTAAGATTAGGAATAATTTAAACTGCTCAAAGTTTGTGCAACAGGAAGAAGCTGAGTTCAACGCAGAGATGTTATTGACTTTCTTTTTTTTAATTTCCTTTGTCTTAATATATTTTAGACTGTGTTTGTTAAAAATCTACACCGTGTACGGGCTCTGGAAGTCGGGGGGGAAGAGAGGTGGGGTCTTAGGGGGGGGAGGGGGATATATAGTATGTGTTAGATTTTAAAGACACACCATTGCACTTGTATACTGTTGCTCTTTCATTCCAGTGTAAAAATAGGACAAGCTGAATATATTAATAGATAGTAGAAATACACCGAAGGGAGGAGTAGAGGGATAGAAGAAAGAGGGGTAGAGAGGGTGGGAGAGAGGATTGGAGGGAGGGTGGGAAGGAAGGGAGGGAGTGTATTGGGAGAGAGGTGTGGCAGAGGGGGAGGGGAAGTAGGGTAGAGGGGAATGATGGTGGGAAGACGGAAAGTTGGAGGGGGGCGAAAGAAAGGGTGTATGGAGGGTTGAAGAGGTACATTGGGTTTCTATTTTGGGGGGTATTATTGACAATGGCTGTCTTTATTGTTTAATGTTATATGGCCCCAGTTCTGTACAGTATATGTGTGACTGTATGAAAATGAAAATGGAAAATAAAACACATTTACCAAAAAAAAATTTAAAAAAAATTTTTAATGGGCATGAAAAACAAGGAGTAATGATCCAAGCTTTTCCTTTGCTTTATTTCTTATATGCAGCTAGAGGATGAAATTGCAACTTTACGCCAAGTTTTAGCAGCCAAAGAGAAGCACCTTGTGGAAATAAAACAAAAGCTGGGCATCAATATGATGAATGAACTGAAGCAGAACTTCAGCAAAAGTTGGCATGATGTGCAAACTACTACTGCGTGAGTGCAAATTCACTCTTCTTTCCTGTAGCTATATAACTTGATAACTTGCATAGACATTCAGAACATGGGGTGGAACCAATTTGATTTCCACAACTTAATGCTTATCTACCACTCTATCATGACTCTCCCTGGAATGCTGTTTTGTTGGCTTGGTCTTTCTCATGGAGCATTATTGAGGTTCAAGACAAATGAATTATCAAGTCTGTCAACTTACACTTTTAGAAATAATTTTGGAATGCCTAGCTTATGTGGGATGCTTTGCATCTTTTGGGAGAAATGGAGTTGTTGTTTAGCTGCCCCCTGTCAATGAAAATCCATTAAAGTCAATTTGTCAGGTACAGAAAAGACTGAGCCTGCTATGTAGCAAGATTGCATTGCGGTATAGGGAAACCTCCCTTTTTTGTTATATTAATTGAAGGAAATATACTGGACAATTTAGAATAAACATTGGATATTATTCTTTGGACAAACCAACTCCATTTGACATTCAAAGAATGCATTGTAGATAGATGGGCTTATCTGAGTCTAAAGAGGTATATATTTTAAAGACAGTACCAACAATTTAATGGATAGGAAATTAAAAAAAACACCATGAGATATTGCTTGCATCACTATTCAGTTTTTGCATTAAGTCTCTACAAAGAAGCTAGTTTCATATACACTTTTGTAATGCATGAGAGGCACCCAATTGATACACCAGACTTTATTTTTCTTCAATTAGTCTTTATTAATTATGACCTATTAAAGTTTCTAGATTCATGCAGCAGGTAAAGCATTTCCTTCTGTCTCTAAATGGTTTCAAACCTTTAATCAGCTACCCCAGTATTCATAATAAAAAACTTCTCTCTTCAAATTACTATTTTAGAAATGTTCATGGCAAATGTTAATATTCTGCAAACACTTAACTGCAGTACAAATAGTAAGGTTTAAATCTGTTACATTCTTAGTTTCCTATTTAATCTAATCATCCACTTTCCATCACAAGATATAATTCTGATGATTAGTTTATTGTTGCCTAGAAACTTTTAAATGGATTAAGGCTCAGTTATTTAAGATTTTGAAATTAATTGAAAGGATCCTTCCTTGTGGGAGAACTTTTCTGCTTGTACACTGAGACTAATAAAATGATTTAAAAAGTTGGCCACAAGAGGGCACTAGATGGCTATAGTGAAATAAGTGTCTGATATATGCGTGTAAGAAGTTTTTAACTTATTCAATTTTATAGGAGAATCAGAAGATGTTATTGAAGAGGAACAATTCTGTTTCTTAAAACTGAAGTTGACTTAGAAGTGCATTTAAAAATTACAGCCTATGGGAAATGGATGGAAATAATGGTTTACAAATTAAATTGGATGATGACTTAAATATTACAAAAAGATAGACACCTAAAAATCAGAAGAGTGTTGTGGAATACTGTCTTATACTGGATTTACAAAATGGTTTTGTTGGAGTTATTCCTTAAGATTGGGAGTGGATTGATCAAAATTTAGCAGGTTCTTTGTATTATTATTATTTGTTAGTATTCAATCCTGTTTCTCTTAATGATATACTTTTTAATTTCACTTTATTTTTTTATTTCTCCATTCCTCTAGGTCACAGTTGTTTTCATTTTAAGACTTAATAGAAAAAATATATTGAATTAAATTATAATAAGTGAACTGCATTTTACTGGGTTTGGTAAACCAACGGTATATAAATGCAAATAGATTGATGCCATCTGCTTGCTCAGTATTTTTACAAAGGGTCAGAGTAAAACAAAGAATAGTTGTAATAGTGTTGGAGTATGAGGGACGAGGTGGCTCAGTGGCTAAGACGCTGAGCTTGTCAATGAGGTCGGCAGTTCACTGGTTCGAATCCCTAGTGCTATGTAATGGAGTGAGCTCCCGTTACTTGTCTCAGCTTATCCCAACTTAGCACTTCAAAAGCATATAAAAATGCAAGTAGAAAAATAGGAACCACCTTTGGTGGGAAGGTAAAAGTGTTCTGTGCGCCTTCTGTGTTTAGTCATGCCGACTACATGACCATGGAGACGTCTTCAGACAGTGCTGGCTCTTTGGCTTTGAAACGGAAATGAGCACCGAGCCTTAGAGTCAGGAACGACTAGCACATATGTGTGAAGAGAACCTTTACCTTTACCTTTATGAGCATATACCTCCAGCGTAGGTACAAAGGTAAAGATAAATGAATGAGCATACTCAGCAAATATAATTGACAAAAACTAACCTGCTGATTTCTAGATTTTAAACAGTTTTGCAGTTGTATTGAAAAATGGAAACACGGCAAATTAAAGCATAATCTATAAATCAGTCACGTGTAAATTTAAGAGGATTGTGATATGCATTGTGTTGTCTGTTTTAAGAGAAAAAGCAGAATTCCTTTCAATGTGAATCTGTTCAATCAACTTGGCTGAAATGGCTATTGGTTTTTTTCCCCCTATTGTAGTTGACATTTTAATTTTGAAATGCTCAATGCAATAATCTTGATTAGCCATCAAATTTCCTAGCTATGTGATAATTTTAACCAGTATAACGCTTTACCCATCTATACAACACAGATCAATCTGGCTGATGTGCACCATTCCAATGAATGGTCTTGGCAATGCATTTTGTTGCTCACTCTTCAACCATTCACAAATTGCAGTATAAGACAGTAGAATTGTAGACTGTTTCTCTTTAGCTAAGTAATCACATTTTTTCTGGCCTACCCACTTCATTCATCAATATGTAATGGATAACTAGCAATTAACATATTAAGGAAACAAGTTGTATATTATTTTAGTCAGTGGTCCTGAATCCTGAGTCCTCCCGGAGAAGGGCGGCATACAAATAATAAAATACAATACAAAAATACAATCTCCTAAGGAAGTTGATGTTTAAGCTTCTTGCTCTTTCTAGTTTAGAGCATATCTAGTAAAGATTGTAAGCTTTGAAAACCACTTGATAGTGTTTTGGAATGTGGGAGCAGAAGTACAATGCTCTTAAATCTCTTAAAACAGTACTGTCTTTTTCAGTTTCCTGTGTGATTCTCAAAAAAGAATGTGGATGCTTTAATAAGTGACTCGTTAAAGCATTCATATCTTCATTGCAATTCATTAAAGTGACTATATTATTTTTCAAACTTGCATGGAAGAGCTGCTGTTAGCAATTTCAAACAATGCACAGCCATATTTAGGAGCATAATAATGATTTGAAAGAATGACTAACCCATTTTAGACATAGATACAACTCATTCACCCTTTTGGTAACTCAGTTTGCACTTTGGCTCTCAATTCCTGTAATAGAATGTTGGCTTCTTGCTTTCAGTTTATAATATGCTGATATCTTAAGGGCACAAATCTTGTTCTTAATTAGGATTGCTATTTACGCTACACTAGGTATAAGAAGACTCAAGAAACTCTAACTCAAGCAGGGCAAAAGGCCACAGCAGCTATCAACAACGTTGGAACAGTTATCAGCAAGAAGTTTGGAGATATGAGGTACGCCAGTATGGATTTAATTTAAAGGATGAAATTTAGTTCTTTCTGGTTATTCTCAATTTACTAGCTTTGCAAAATTGAATCATAGTTAAATTAGCTTTCATTTTTCTTGTTTTATCGTAAAGTAAATTGCTACTTTATTAAGATACATTCCTGATATAACTCCTAAAAAATTGACAATGGAAACAAAACACCTTAAGTCCAGTTTGCTAATTCTTAGTAGTATATTTATAGTTGGGCCACAAAAATTATATTAGCTTAATACTTTTCATGGATGGAATCTTAAAGAACAAGTATTTTGAAGAATAACTATCTATGGTGATTCTCAATCATCCAGGTCATGATTGTCCCAAAGGTGCTTTTTCAAAAGACAACTGGAGTTCAGTTCTGTCTTCAGTGCTTCAGAACTGAGGATGCTTCTTGGATGAAAAGTGAAACATCTTCAAGGAAAAAGCTAAATCCATTGCCTTTAAAAAAAGCACCTTTGGCATGAAGAATAAGTACTTTACCTCCAAACTTTTAGAAATGCCACGTACAGTGATAACTGCACACATTCCTAAGCAATTAGAATGTTAGAACTTGTAAAATCGTCAGTATCTTCATTCATCATTTTCTGTGGACTGCTCCATGATGGATCTTTTCAGTCAGAGTTGTCTTTCATAGAAAATCAGGTTTGATTATTAGACATTTCAAGGTTGAGCTGACTGATGAATCCCAAGGTGATCTGTTGCAGATTTATAAGCTTCTTAGGCAACTAGTTTTAATTTTGTATTTGCTTTGTTACTTATTGCCAAGGTTTTTGCAGTTTGGTAGGAATGAGGTGAAAGGCATTGGAGATAGGTCCAAGATGAAAGGATTAACAGCCTTTTTCAAAGAGATAGTTCCTAATCTTCAAAACAATAGCCGGCAGTAAATCAAGTTGCCCATGGCTTGATCTATATATTGCACGTTATCTACCATCATCTTAAGTGGGACATCCTATGTTGACTTTACCGGTAATTTATATTGTTGGATCTGAGACTTCTCCAATTCAGTATTAAGGGTTGACACTTTTTCATCTTCAGCTCAAACAAAGCCAGTCTTGGGTAATTTTTGCCCATATTAGCTGTTGGTTTTGCCCTAACTATGTGTGTTCCCCCCTCCCCCTTGAAAAAGAATTATTTGAATGAGGATAATTTACTGTGCAGCTCTCTAATATAATTCCAACTAATAGTAGGTACATTTTACCATGGTTATTTGCCACTTGATAAATAATGTAGCACAAAATAGTTGGGTCTAATTTGTCCTTTAAAAATAATAATGGAGATCTGATATTAATAGCAAACTTTGAAAAAGTAAAAATAAATATGTCACATTAAAATAATATATAAGTATTCTTATATTAATGATAAAACTGGATACTTTTTATAGCATTAGGTTCAGGAAATGATTTATTATATGCCATCAAATCAGTGTTGATTCTTAGTGATCACATAGTTTGATTTTCTCCATGTTTATCTCATCAAGGACTTGAGTTGATTCATTTTAAATCATCACTGTTTTCTGTTTCATTAGTTGACACAATTTAAGCCACTGAATTATATGTGCCAAATGTGCTGTCCAGCAAGTAAGCTCTGTCTTTGAATGCTTTCATTTCTCACAGTGGAATTGGCTTGAAATTATCTTGCAAGTCCTGCTGAATTCCTGTTGGAAGCACAACCAGGCGTAGTTGATTAATTAATTCATTAATTAATCTAAAGTTTCTGTGCCACTCCATCCTAAATTGGCTCTGAGAAACAAACAAATCTTGGTGATCCTAACCTATCCCATGCTTTTAATTTCACTTAATTTTATGCATACTTAACTGAAACTAATTGGCTCACCTACATATTTATGTTGCAACTGATTTGATGTATAGATACAATAATGTTGATTTAAGGGATGACGATGCATTCTGAGCTAAGACATTCTTCTTTTGCTATTTAATTACCAGAGCTGATGATGATGATAATAATGGTTATTAAATTTCTGCTCTCTAAAATAGCTATGTTTAAGGAGTATTAAATTGTTCTGAACATTGCAAATTTCAATGAAACAGACACAAATTATATGAAATGTTACAGTTTGACTCCTAGTCCCCTCTGAGAATAAGTTTGCAAAATCCTTATTAGAAACATATTTGAGATTGCAAATATTGATAGTTATAGGGTTGTATAAAGCATTGGAAAGGGGAGCTAAGCAGAGGGCTTTCTACAAATTAGGTATCACTTTTCAAAGTCTGAAAGGACCTGGGTGGTACATTGACCCTGTCTGGAAACGATGGAAGAGATTCGTTCATTCATTCATTCATTCATTCATTCATTCATTCATTCATTCATTCATTCATTCATTCAGCTGGTGCTTTGCATGTGCTAACATACTTCTTGAAACACCATTTTCACATGCTTTCTGGTCATGAAAAATACTGTAAATATTGTTCAATCTTTCTTGGCACTGAATAGACTATGCTGGGTTTTGAAAGCACTTCCATAACTATATACCAATGCTTAATTCTTCCTGATTTTTCCTTATGCTACTGATCCAGGTCACATTCCCTTGGGTAAGGTGACTTTATGTTGCTACTACTTCTTGTTTTCTCTCTGTCTCTCAGTTTCTTATTTCTAAGCCATCAATTGTGCATTCAGGAAACTTTGAAATTATATGAAGAATGCCATATATATCAATGGATAAACCAAGAATTTTAGGTGCCAAAATATACCCCCAAAATTGCTTTGGCTTATCTGTGGATAAACTTATCCATGAGTATATGTAGTAATACTTTTTAAAACACACCATATTTCCCATACATACTTGTGGATAAATCCACCTGCAGATAAACATATCCTAACTTGTTGAACCAAAATACCATGAAAAATGCAAGTTGGCTTACTCGGTACATACATACTATAAATATTTGGCAGTGTTTCTTCTTTTAACAATGTTTTCCCTCCTTTAAGGAGGGAGGTTATTACTCTAACTAAAATATTTTTTGAATATATAGCTAGATTAAACAGTATAGAGATTGCTAAAGACTGGAAAAAATACCTGCAAACATTATTGAGGAAGTTGCTAATATGATATGTTACTTATGAAAATCTAAAACTTTAAACTATAAGTAGCACTTCCAAAGTAAACAGGGATGTATTGGTCTAAGTATAAATATCCATGATGCTCTCAATTATAGCTTGGCACTTTCCAGCTGCCTGAAAGGTGGTTTCTTTCTGAAAAATGGAAACAATTGAGTTAGCTCTAAATCTGTCCTGTTTCCCATTTTTAGAATATTTATGAGCAAGATGTGGCCAACTTGTATTGATTTAAATAGGAGGTAGCTTTCTATCTTCTGTCTGCGCCTTATTGTTGCGGTGTTTTTAAAAAGAGGGTTAGACACAAGAAGTGTTCCTCCTTCTCCTATTCCTCTTCCTCCCATTTGACAAAAGACTACATGAACTTTCATAGACATAGATAAAAATTCAGGTAGCAGGATCTTTAAAGCCCTTTTAGAGACAAGAGTTTTACTTTTCAGTTCCCTAAAAGACTGTGTTTATTAAAGGCAACCATTAACCTAAGACTTATTCATCTTATCTTAGAAGTAATGCATTATCAGCCTTAAACAATTGAATGCAAGTGAATAAAGTATTTCCTGGTTTAGAACTATTGTTCTTCTTCTCGTTAGTATCTTAATCATTCCCTTCCTTCCTGCTGTTGTTATTGGCAGTCCCTAGACTACTACTGATAGCACAATTAGAATGTTATACTGTACTAACCCCATCTAGCTATAGTCCATCAATTAAAGCCAAATGAAGTAGATTTAAAGTGTCACCACAGAAGATTTTCCATTAGAGTCTGACAGTGGAGTGTTGTATTTTAGTGAGATTCCAAAGTAGCACTTCATCAATGAGCAAGCTCTTAGAATATAAACTACAATAGTCTACTGCTAGATGTGATTAATGTGAAATCAATATAGCTGCAAACCTGTAATTGCTTTGTATTTTCTCTTCTTTTTCATGCTTTTGCAAAGCAGGTATTCTATCTGCCATTCCATGAGTATGCCTGCTATGAGGTAACTATGGTTATATATCCAATGGTACTGTAATTAGAAAAATATTTAATCCTACAACCTTTATACTGAATATTAGAAATGTTTTGCATAACTGTATTTTCCATTTTTTCTGATACATGCTTGATTAAAGAGAATGTGTCAGGCTTGGAGTCATTAAGAGACCCTCTTGTTTAGCTGAGATAGAAACTTATTTGCAAAGGAGTATTGCACTGAATAGTAGCAGTAATTGATGGAGAATGGAAAACATTCCTTATTTTAGCAGTACCTGAAAACATTTATTTGTACTCAATGTATGTTGTATTTAAAGAAAATGGGACACATCCTTGAGGGGAAGGGCAGACATTACATTTTCTATCTTATTCTTTATTCTCAAACTTTCTAAGGCCAAAGTCCCAGTCAGATCGTTTTAATTCAGAAATAAACTTGATTCTAATTCCTGGCTAGAGTGTCTGTGTTTCGGTTTCATCTACAACATTGCCTACATGCCACAGTACTTTCACATCAACAATCTAATTCTACCAGAACAATGCCAGAAGTGAATGCTCTGCAAAAAGGATTTGAATCAATTTTAAACATTTTATTATTTTATACCATTGAATTAAAGTTTCTCTCTTATGGCATCAGCCTTCCAAATGAAGTGTTTGTTCCTGTGCAAAGAATAGAAAAACAATACCCTCTGAATATCTCCAATACAAAGTCTCAGTCCAAACCAAATTCCCATAGATTTGTATCAAGTATCTTCCTTCTTCTGGAAAAATGCTATCTGGAATAATATGGCCATAAAGAACTTGTATGGTGATGTGGGTTAAATAGATGTCCAAGTATTTCAGAATAATTCATGTATGTCATTCTTGGTGCCCCGTGTAAGCATACTGCACTTTTCTTCTAAATGGGGTACTTTAAACTTTTAAATATTGACTAAGGAAATGAACAAGATTAAGTAGTAACAAATACTGCTGTTTGTTTTATCCTTTTAAGGAATTCTCCTACATTCAAATCCTTTGAAGAAAAGGTTGAGACCACTGTTACGAGCATTAAGGTAGGGATAAGAACAAAGGGAAAAGGGATTAGGAGAGCCAGGTAAACCCTAAGAAAAACCTTGTGAAAAGTTGCTCAGTTAAGTCATTGTTAGCGCTTGTGTTATAAGCAAACTAGATGCTCATAGGGTTCCTTCTGTGAAATATTTTTAATTTGCATTTTTAATCCCAGAGGGTTGTTTATAAGTTGTAATGCTTGGTTCAGGAGCAAGTCATACTTTCAATAGAACTTAGATCAACAGAACTTAGTTCAATAGAACTCAGATCTTAGTTCAATACAACTCAGATCTGTGGCCAGGTCATGCACATTTTTTCCCCCAGGGTTCCTGGTAATTTCTGTTACTCAGATAGGTTCCTTGTTTCTGCATGGTATTAATTTTTCCAAAATGTAACATTAAATCTCTGTGAAGGAAAGAGGATGAATTCATAACCAACTTTGCATTTAAGAAGTTTAGAAGTTTAGAAATTTTATTAACATTTATAGGCCGCCCTTTTCCCTGAGGGGACTCAGGGCGGCTTACATAAAATCAAGGGGGGGGGGATATACAAACAGTGACGCAGACAAACATAGAATAAAATAATGAGCAACATTCATTCATCATTCGGGAGGGGGCAATTATCTTTGTCCCCAGGCCTGACGGGCTAGCCAGGTCTTAAGGGCTGTGCGGAAGGCCTGGACGGTGGTGAGGGTACGAATCTCCACGGGGAGATCGTTCCAAAGGGTCAGAGCTACTACTGAGAAGGCTCTCCTCCTTGTAATTGCCAGCCGGCACTGGCTGGCAGATGGAACTCGGAGGAGGCCCAATCTATGAGATCTAATTGGTCGCAGGGAGGTAATTGGCAGAAGGCAGTCTCAAGTAAGACTCAAGTAAGAGCTATCTTGAATCAAGGAACTTCTGTACTGCACTTCAAAATACCTAATTTTTAATATAAATGGTCACAATTATATCACACAAAGCTTGTCTATTTGTCGACACGAATAAGCTCCTAATAAAATTTTGCTCTGGCATAAGCTTATTGCATGTTAAACAAGTCCTGCCTCACTTGCTGCTTTGTGAGCAGGGTCAATCAAAAGATAGAATGAGTTACTATGCAAGGGTGCCAAATAGTTCATGGTATGGAAGTCAAAATATGTAAACAGTCCAGAGGGACGAAGATGAAATTATTGATTTTAGCAAAAAAAAAAAAATGGTTTTATTATTTCCAGACAAAAGTTGGAGGTACACCTCACCCTGGAGGAAACTTTGAAGAAGTTCTTAGCTCTGCGGCCAATGCCAGTGCTAGGAGTCCCATTATGGGCAGCCGACTTTCCGAAACTGAAGAGGAGCTCCATTGCTAGGTGAGGGTTTCTTTGCCCTGCTGTTTGCATATGACTGATACATAAAATGTTTCTTTTCTCTCCACGGCTGAGTATGAAGTTGTAGGACTGCATTGAGAATATACCTAGATAGACAATACTAGGCAGAGAAATCGGCAGGGATGCAACCAAATGGCAACTATTGCTGCAGAAATAACTGCTAGCTGTCCTTCTATATTACCCATTTTATTCTATTTATGCTTATAAGTGATTTTACATTGTTACTGCTATACAATTGTGTCAATATTTAAAATGGCATGTATTATCTTAAGAAATTTGTCCATGCATGTTTTTATAATGAATTTCAGAAAATAAGCTGAGGTTATTATTGTTCAAGCTATTACCTATTCTATTTCTCTTGCTATAAACAATGCTGTTTTTGTCTGCTTTCTGTGTATGTGCGTTTATGACTGTTAAAAGAAAACCAACCTCTTTATTATTATATGTGCCATTGGGATAAGCATTGGAACCAAAAACAATTATGTTGCAAAGATTTCTGTCTAAAGAAGCAATGATACACATGGCTTTAGTACAAAGTAGTGAGGAAATAATAAAAGAAAAAAAAAGATAATTTTGAAATAGTCAACCAGTAAAAAATTTGGTGTATATAAACAGTTCCAATTCCTTGCAAACATGTGGAGATTTAATCTGATAATAATCTGAGCCATATTATATCCATTCTTGCCTGCAATTGTTTGAATTGTACGGTAATAACATTTTTCTCTTTTCAGTTGGAGTAAAATAAGTGTGCCTATCTAAAAGACCCCAGCATATTTATACTTTTTAAAGAAAATATTTAAAATTTCAATTCTTACTTTAGGGCTGGATCTTTAAAGTATGTTAAATAAATATAATAACTTGTAATTTATGACTGCTGAACTTGGTAAAAAACATATCTAAAAAATATGGAGCTCAATTACATTTATGCAGCATTAAGCAATTTGAATTGTTTGTGTTTATAAGTTATGTAGAGTGGGACACAAACAGCTTTTTTTTTCCTGTTTCACTTTTGTCTTCCTATCTTGCTGGGTTATGTGGTTCATTTAAAGAAGGTTACTGTTTCTATTGCAAATGTTCAGGGAAGCAGACCAAAAAGTTGACACATGGTTTAATCATTTGGGTTTTCGTGTTTGAAATTCAATAATTGGAACTGCCCAAATGGTGAACGTGTTTTCTCACTTAATACAGACTTTTGCTGTGCAGAGAGTCTAAGATGGAAGTAACAAAGTGGTTAATACTGTGTCCAATTTTAATTTGTTACTGAATATTCTAGGTACTAGTTGCTTCCTATAAAACTCCAACTGTGCTTTTAAAGCAGCCACTTTAATTTTTTGACTCCAATACTTAAAAAAATATTTGCCTTCCTGTTCCATATCACAGCCTCATTCATTTCACTGCCTACATTTTCTACAAATTATTTGATAAACCAACAGTCTTTATGTATATTATACCACAAGATCACACACACACGTTCAAATCATAAAATAATTTATTTTAGATCCAGCTAAGCACATTTCAAACGTGATTCAAGTTGGAGGATCACTGTTTTCCGCAGCTATATTTGCATTTCTTTCTTTATTTATCGAAGATACAAGCTGGACTATTTCTGGGTGACTAAATTTTCCTGCAGAAAAAAGATTTTAGTTAGTTTACATACTCTTCAAATAGGCTAAGTACAAGATTATGGCAGCAACTCTGGTAACTATAATTTTCTCTACAAGAACTGTGTCACTACATTATGTAAGCTTTAATATTTGGTACTTATTTGTTTGCCTAGACTGGTTCCATTTTCTAAGCTGAGGTATTTCATCCTAAAATTACAATAAAGGTTGGAATGTTGAAAAAATGCTAGGCAGCTATGTTGTGTTATTGCCTTAATCTGCTACCTGAAATCAGATCAGATGAGAGGAGAATCAAATCCATAACACATCAACACAATTGGCTGGGCTTTTAAATGTCTTTTGCCTCTGAAATCAACATCACGGAGAGCTACACAAATTGACAGCTTTCTTGCTAGCCTTCCAAAATACAAGTAGACAAGGCAAAGTCATGGAAAACAAGGGCACGAACCATCATAGAAATGGTTGTTGGCAGCAGCTTGTGTCTTTGAAAAATTCTAACTAGAATGTCTTGCAACTTCATGTCAAAGACTTTAATGGATGGATCCATTTCTTGAAGGACAAGATGCTACAACCAAAATTTAATTTCTTGGAAAATGTACAAGTAACTAGACTTCTACAAAATTTAGGCTATGAATAACCCTCTGATCCCAATAGGTTTCCAGAGGCCAAAACAACAAATCTTTTTTCCAGTCAGCAAAAGGGAGCAGCCCCCGGAAGGACAGTCCAACTCCTTCCCTTTTCCATCTTGGTGCTATCAGCTTCTAGTTTGAGAAATTTTGATACCAGAACACTTTGAAAAGGCAATCATGGGGATCCCAGTCATCTGTTTTAAATTAATATCACATCTTTACTTTATGAAGTGTATGACAATGTTACATTAGCTGGGAGACTACAATGCTAATACATACTAGTAGTTTGGCTGCCGAAGACTGCTGGCCCTGTTTGGTTCACATTTGTGCACTTTCCAAGCTGCGCCACAGGGGACGAGCTAGCTCTGCACCAGAAAGAAAGGCGAACGGCATCCTGCAGTGTCATCCCTCAGTAAAGAAGCATTTGTTTTGTCTCATGAGTCATAAACATAAACTTGTTTAAAGGAAAGGATATTTACCAGCAGTAGTATCATAAAAGTCTTGTAATCTCCCAGGTCTTTTCTCTAACTCTTCATACTCTAAAGCTTGAATAATCATTTCACATTGGTCCAGCTGTTTTACAAATTTTGCTTCTGCAGTAGACTGATGTTCATATTCCTGAAGAGAATTATATAATGGAAAAGGAGTTCATCCTGTCACACTGGGGTCTGTAAGTCATTCCCAGCATTACTTTTTCTAGCAACTCAGACATGTAGAAACAAATGCAGGTTTATATTCTGTATTGTTCATTTTCTGATCTAAGAGACTCTAAACTATATATTCTCTTCCTTCACACATCTAAACATACCTTCCCAATGCAAAGGTTAAGTTTGAGTTCCAGAACAATCAAGGTGACCTACACAGAATGTTCCTTCTATGCAGCGGCTTCCAAGGACTACAGTGCCCACTCACCGGATTACTCAAAGCATTTCTTTCCTCCCTTCTGGTACTTTTCCAGCAGAGTGCCTTTCTTCCCTTAGTTCACATGGAAACTACGCGCTTTGAGAACTCTCTTTCGTTGCTAGAGAGATATCTTGCTTCACCTTTGTTA
The DNA here is from genome assembly GCF_051295495.1 of Thamnophis sirtalis. Lineage (NCBI taxonomy): Eukaryota > Metazoa > Chordata > Lepidosauria > Squamata > Natricidae > Thamnophis > Thamnophis sirtalis. The sequence continues at coordinate 97,783,882 of NW_028261386.1, read as the reverse complement.
AAATTGTAATTCTCCACATGCAGCATAAGAAATCTTCCTAAACAAACGTGGCCTGTTTTGAGTGAATCTTAAGTTTATTCATCCACATGCATACTGTTTAACAGATGCACAATGCCATTGCTCTTCCCAAGCCATCAGTACTGTGGGATATTGCCTCACCTGAATAATGGGCTAAATGAGAAGGAACAAGTTCAAGTTAAATTCAGAGAAACTAGAGGTGTTGATGGTAAGGAGAAAGCTTCACTCTGGGACTAAGCTGAAGCTTTTTCTGAATGAAACGGCATTCCATTTGTGTCTTTTGAATGGTTCTTGACCTCCAGTGGTCATATGCAGATTGTGGCTGTGATTTGCATATTTACTTTTCTAAGCCACCTTATGTCTGGGATACAATCTGACCAAACTACTGTATTGTGCTGCTCTTGAAAAGTGTCTGAAATTGCAAAGTACTTTCATTACAAGTAATCCTTGACCTATGAGCACAATTGGGTCTAGAACCTTCATCGTTAACAGATAACAGTCACTAAGTGAGACAGCCCAATTTTACGATATGTTTTGCTGTGGTCATTAAGGAAATAGGAATAGCACTTAGACCTATACACTGCTTAAGCAAACCTGGCTTCCCCCATTGACTCCGCTTGTTATGATCCCTGGGAAGGTTGTAAATGGCAATTATGTGACCCCAGGATACTGCAACTGTCAAATACATGCCAGTTGCCAAGCATCCAAATTTCTATTACCTGACCGCAGGGATGCTGCAATGGTAAGTTGGAAGATGGTTGTAAGTCGTTTTTTTCAACACCATCATAACTTTGAATGGTCAGAAAATAAATAGTTGTAACTTGAGGACTATATATACATGATGCCTATGATGAAAGATCTGCGCTGTTAACCATTTTAATGACTACAAAATGGTTTGTTAATTAAAATTAACAAAAGCTTGGCAAAATATAGGTTCTCTACCCCTGTCCCCTCCTCTTTCTGTAGGGAATATATGCATATCATTTAAAATGTTCTTTTAACCTTGTGTATTTTACTTTTTTCTCAGCTTTTAAAATTACTAATTGTTTGTATTCTACCCTTCCTATGCTTCTCTATGACCCTAAAGATTTGGTTGATTGAAACAAGGGTATAATTTAAGTAATAAATAATTTTTATGAAAAGGATTCTGCTCCCTGTTATCCACTACACACATTATTTCATGAAATACAATATTATTTCCTCAAATTAAAACAAACATATTCTAATGCAAACATAAAAACATAATTCACTTTCTGAAGCTGTTAAGCAAAAACCGAAGAAAGAGGTCACTTCAATGGACAAGGTATACTGATCATGTTAAGTATGTATACTTCAAATTGCTAACCGCTTTCTAACTCCCAATATCATGGATCATAGCTGTATGACAATTACCCTGAATCTTCTAATGAGCAGTAGAGAATTTTTTTTAAATTGATGGTGGCTTTAATGCAAAAATATTTTAACATGTTTTTTTAAAAGAAAAAAATATGTCAATAAGTTTATTTTCTGAAAACTTACTTCCCAGAGTTCATAAATCTCTTTTCCCATATCCTCTGACAGCAATCTGGTCAAATGTTTCATAGCTTCCTAAAAAGAAAGAAAGAAAAAACAAAACAAGATCTCCAAGATGCTCTAATTTTTATTGAAATGCTAACAAATGCCTTTATCCTATTCTCTACTTGTGGACATCAATTAGAGCCATAGTCTATTGCATCGCTATTCAAATTGGTAAGACCAGGGGATGTTAGTTTGGTTTTTATCACAACAAGTAGTCACTGATTTACACCCAGTTGCTTGGTGGTCTTTCATAGTTACAATGGACCTCCCTGGTGTATTTATGACTTGGTTATGAAATTCCAACAGCTGGCTGATTCTGTGTACATTACTCAGCAAATGACCACATATTCAGCTATTTGCAGCACTTGTTGTCACGTGATCACGTCTTTATGATGGTTCTGAAAACTGGCATTGACTTCCAGCCCCTAGGGAACCATTGGTTTGCTTAATGACCACCACAAAAAAGGTCACAAAATCAGGTCCAGCATGTGTTTGACTCAGTTAAGAAGCACCACAATTTATAACTCTGCTGGGCAGGTTTCATTATGGTTGTAATTGAAGAACTAGTAGATTAGAACCCTCCATTTACCCATAAATGTACAACAACTCATCATAATTGTTGAAAATAAACACAAATAGTTGAACAATCAAAAGTTCTATACCAGAAAGATGTTATAGAAGTGTTTTTAATGTTGTTTTGGGAATGTCAGTTCAGGGATAACTGCTACGGACAATCACACTACTCCCATCTCCATACTGACCTTTTCTTGCCGATGTTTCTCTTCTTTGGAAATATTGTCAGCAGGAGCAATGTCACCAACTATGCATTCAGCCATATCATGAACCAAAGCTAATCGAATGCACCTGCATAGAAAATATGTATAAAGATATGCAACAGAGAAGCACCACCAGCAAAATGTACTCTGAATATTAGTGAATCGTATATAGTTCTCCAACAAAACATATCTTCATATACCTTAATGAAATAAAAAATGTCATACAAAGGTTTATAAATAGAGCTTTTAACAGTAGTCTTTGTTCCAAAAATGCCAGTAATAATAATTTTAAAAATCCATTCTTTGATTAATGCAACCATTTGTAACAACATTTTGAGGGCCTAACAACAAAAACCCTCACTCTGAAACTGATTAAGGTCTGGCCAGTTTCAAACAGGAAAACTAGCTAGTCAGAGGGTTCTAATCTATTAAATAAGGACAGCAACTAACCAGTAACCTTCAGTGTCTCTCTGTCATGTGTTATCTTAGTGACCATTCTGCTTCTAATTTTAAGGAACAGATTGTGATAACTAAACAAGAAGGGGATGTAGTTTTGGGGTACTGAATTTCAGTAGCAGCACTGGCCCTTGGGAGTGGCTTCCCTCTGGATTTTCCACTTTTAACTGCATTTTAGAAGCTGAAAAATGACCTTGAAGAAAGGGGAAAAGAATACTGATTAAGAAATAATCATACAGGAGAGGCATCTGAAGACATTTCCATGATTATGTGGCCAGGGGTGCACTGAACTGCACAAAACCGTTACCTTTCCATTGAAGTGGTACCTATTTATCTACTTGCATTTGCATGCTTTCAAACTGCTAGGTGGGCAGAAGCTGGGGCAAATAATGGGAGGTCACCCAGTCGTGCAATACTTTGATCTTGAACCCAGGCTGTCAATTTTCCAGCTGATAAACTCAACGTCTTTAACAGATGAACCACTGTGTCCCCATGTGATGTAATATAAATGTAATCAATCAATTAATCTACCCTTATATTGCAAACAATGCTCATTTTTAAAGAGAACTAAAACATAATGAATTCTGCTTTATATCAGTTATGCAGATCTAAAAATGTAATCCAACATGCATCCCATTGTAAAACAAAGCCAATGTGATCAAATATGACCAACTTTTGGGAAGGAGCATTTTAACAATAGCCACAAGACATAGTGCAACCATCAGCATGATTGGTAACATTCATTTGAACAATTAGTGCTATTTCACAATTAGGCTTCAATTGGTGCAGAGTGCAGTGTCACGGGCAATTCTTGGGGTTCCTAGGATGACTCATGTTACATCACTGAGCCGTGATCGCTATTGGCTGCCGGTTTGTTTCTGGGTACAATTCAAGGTTTTGGTTATTACTTTTAAAGCCCTGTGTGGCATGGGCCCAGATTACTTAAAGAACCATTTCATCCACTGGGATTGGTCCGCCCCACCCACACTGGCAGAGAAGGCATGCCCCATTGGTCAAGGAATTTTAGCTGGTGGGGTCCAGAAGAAGAGTCTTCTTTGCCATGGCTTCTGTCCTTTGAATATCTTACCCCAAGATGAGATTGGCTCCTAGTTTTTTGTATTTCTGCAGGAATCTGAAGACCTGGTTCTGCCAGATGGCTTGGGACCCTAACAGGAGAGCATCACTTTGGAGGTGGTGGTTGAATTAAGAGGCAATTTAAAAGGCCTGTTCCTTCCCACCCCATATTTTAACAATATTTTATCTTGTTTGGATTTCTATTTTTATTGTTTTAAAGATATTTCTTAGGATTTTAATGTTTTAATGCTGGAAACCAACCAGAGTCATTTCCTTACAATATGGCAAATAAATTCAATAAATATAAATTCAATTTGTTTAATTAATTTTAAGGTCCACTCACCTATCTTTATTAAGAGTTTTATCTTCAGTAACCATAGCCATAATTGCCATTCTGTACATGTGATCTGAGACACTTTCTGGATTGTTTACCTTTCTGTATACCCATCCGGTCCGAGGTACTCTCTGGTTTCAAAAAAGGAAACAGAAAAGCCAGATTGAGAATTAGACCTATGTTCCAGGTAGCATGTTCATCTATTGTACCTCAGAAATATTTTGGAAAAAATATATACTGATAATTTTTTTTCAAACACAAGGAAAAAGAAGGACCCGGTCATGTTGTTTTCAATATTAGACAATTAGGCGAAGCCTGGCTCAAAAACAGGTCCTTCTATGAGAGGGACCTTGGAATCCTAGTAGATGATCACTTAAATATGAGCTAGCGGGGGGGGGGGGGAGCCAATACAATTCTAAGTTGTATAAACAGAAGCATAGAATCAAAACTATGTGAAGCATTAGCACTGTTTTATAAAACTTTAGTAAGCCACACCTGGAATATTGCATCCAGTTTTGGTTGCCACGTTACAAAAAAGGTGTTGAGACTTTGGGAAAAGTGCAAAGAAAAGCAACTAAGATGATCAAAGGCCTGGAGACTAAAACATATGAAGAATAATTGCAGGATTTGGGTTTAGCTAGTCTAGAGAAAAGGACTACCGTAGGAGTGACATGATAGCAATATTGGATGGAAACTATTCAAGGAAAGAAGCAATCTGGGATTGAGGAAAAACTTCCTAACAGTGTGGAACAATTAACCAATGGAACAGCTTGCCTTCAGAAGTTGTGAGTGCTTTATCACTGGAAATTTTAAAGAAGAAACTTGTCTGAAATGGTATAAGATCTCCTGCTTGAATAGGAGGTTGGATTAGAAGACCTCCAAGGTCCCGTCCAATCAACTCTATTCTGATTGATTTGGCAACTTCATAAAAACATCTATGCAGGTTTTTCTTTTCACTACAACAGTATTTATTTATTCAATTTTTATAGCAGCAATCTCACAAAAATGCTGGGTAGCTCATAACTTTTAAAAACAATGCAATCACGAAATATAAATCATAAGCAACAGCTGAGGTGTCCAAGCAGCCTAAAAAGATAATCGAATAGAATTCTTTATTGGCCAAGTGTGATTGGACACACAAGGAATTTGTCTTTGGTGCATATGCTCTCAGTGTACATAAAAAGACAAGATACATTCGTCAAGAATCATAAGGTACAACACTTAATGATAGTCATAGGGTACAAATAAGCAATCAGGAAACAACCAATATGAATATAAATAGTAAGGATACAAGCAACAAAATTACAGTCATGCAATCATAAGTGGGAGGAGATGGGATGAGAAGACTAATAGTAATAGTAACTCAGCCTTAGTGGATGGTTTGATAGTGGTGAGTGATTAATAATGACCACATCATGGACTCTAAGTAACACTCTAACCCCTCATGCCCAGAACCCATTCATGTCAAAGCACCTTTAAATACACAAGTGGCTTGTGCCAGCTCATACACTGCTGGCCTCCAGAAAAATTACATTATTGAATGAATTAGATCTGGGAAGAGCCAGGTTCAAATCCATCACCAGCCATGGAAATTCACCAAGTGGGCAAAGCCAGTTATGTCTCTCAGCCTAATCTGTCATATTAAAGGTGGCCATGGAGAAAAAACTAGATTAGAGGCTGCCTTGGACAACAGTTTGAGCGAGCAGATTAAAAGCGAAATGGCAATATCCCTCCTATCTTTCTTCGTTTTAATTGCCATTATTGCCATTTCCCGTTCCGAGCCGTTCAAGAGTGCTGGGAAGCCAGGCGAATTTGATGAAGAACTAAAATCTTAAACCCGAAATAAACGAATGTATTTCGGGCGCTTGGATCTTAACGACTCGCCTTCCAACAGGCACTGAAGGCCACGGATAAGCCGATCCTTTCCTCCGCAGGAACGCTCGGATCGTCTGGCTGGGATGGCAGCCTTGTAAGCCCTTCCCGAGGCCCCGCTTATCGTGCGCGTCCTACGCCCCAAAAGACCCGGCTTCGGATCCACGAAGAGCGGAGAGGGGCTTCCGAAAGGAGCCGGAATAAGCCAGCCAGGTCCGCGGAGGGACCGGCAAACGAAGCCGGCAACGAAAGCCCAGCACGAGCGGGGAGAACCACCTCCATCTAAAATCCACACACATACCCAACCCACCCCTCTCGTTCCGCCCGGATTTCCCACCTTCAGCTGCCCCACCAACTTCAGAAACTGTAGCAAATTCCCCATCGCGTCTGCGGCAATAGCGTCGGCGGCCGAGCGCAGCAACAACAGGCAGCGGCCGAGAAAGAGGCGGGATCCGCTCGCCGTTTATGCGCGATTTCCGGCCACTTGCTCCAATCCGCTGGCCACTGACTTAGTTCCTTGCCACGCCTCGGTTGCTTGACTCCGCCTTCTCCTTCGTCAAAGACGGTGGGTCGCGGGAGCCCGTTTCCTTTACGTACGCGCTATGTGCGTTGCGTACATAACGGCAATGTAAAAAAAAATAAAAAAAGAAACAACTGCAGGAGGAAATCCCAAAGGTCCTTTTTTAGAAAGCAACTGGACTTTCTTGTTTTTTCTTTGAAGACGTTTCACTTCTCATCCAAGAAGCCTCTTCAGCTCTGACAGGATAGTGTGGAATGGAAGAATTTATATTCCTTGCCGACAGCTGGTCATTTGCATCCTCCTTTTAGGGTCGTTGAAGCACTTGGAGGTTTATCTGTGTCCTCAGGGTCACTTGAGTAGTGCTCCTGGTTCCTATAATCTGCAATTATTTTTTCTCTGGAAATCCATTCCTACTCCCACACCATTCCAAGAATGTTCATCCCAAATTGTATAGCAAAAGTCCAAGGTGACCATGAGGATACAGATAAACCTCCAAGTACTCCCAACAACCCTCCAAAAGGTTGCAAATGACTAGCTGTCTGCAAGGAAAATAAATCCTTCTATTCCTTGCCATCCAGTCAGAGCTGAAGAAGCTTCTTGGATGAGAGACGAAATGTCTTCAAAGAAAAAAAAAGTCCAGTTGCCTCCTGAAAAAGCATCTTTGGGACAACCAGGATGATTTAGAATCTCTACAGGAAAGGAAATATTTTTAGGGTCCTCATGTTAAAACTAGAAAGCATGGATTGCTTAGCTGCGGTTTATCGTAAAAACCACAAGCAATTGGATTTTGGCAACATGCTAGGTGGTAAAGAGAGTCAGTTTGGCGTAGTGGTTAAGGAAAATGAAAAACCTTGAGTTTTAAGCCGGCTTTAGGCTGGGTGATGTAGGGCCCATCATTTTCTTCTCAGCCCTAGGAAGCAGGCGATGGCAAATCATTTCTGAAAACAATCTTGCCAAAGTAAACTTATCCAAAAAGTTGTCAGGAGTCAAAAATTAGCTTGAAGGCACAAGCACACACGGCCATGATGAACAATTTCAAACCAATTGCCTCAGTTTACAAGACAAAGTAAACCACCAAAACTACAGTCACAAAAAAATCCCATCTTTCCACCTTGTTGTGATTCAAAATGGGAAGCTGCATTTTTTCAATCTTAGAATTTAGAATAACTTTATTGTCACTTTGTACACTAACTGGCATTAAAATGAAATTTCATTGCATACAGCTCTCAAAGGGTCACCACCTCCAATATACACTACATAAAGATGCAAAACAAATAAATACATAAATACAAAATTATGCATATACCCACATATATTACATGACATAGAGTCATATAAAACAACACAATCTTCTCTGAAGTTCCTTTCAATTGTTGTTAAGCCCCAGAATTCTATGCATGTTAACTTTGAAGAAGCCTACTTCTGGGGTGAAGAGTAATGATTCAACTCATTTTCCAACATCCTTGGTACTAGGAAATAGAATCCAATATTTAAATAGCTGCAATAAGAAAGAATCATGCAACACTTTAAAAGAATAATGATTTTACTCTGTTATATGCATTTGTCGATTCCAGTTGGCTGATCGCAGTTGTTCAGCAAAACAAGATTATAGTCAGCTGGGGATCTTTTCACAGCTTCCAATACAGTCAGCCATGGATTAGCATTGGATTTGGAGGTTAGGAGTTGGCACTGCCCTGCAATTATACTTCTTCCTCTGCGGCTAGTTCCAATGGAGACCTAGGTTTCTCCTGTGTGGGTGGCATACTTTCCTTGATAGGAAAAAGGTCAATTTTGCCAGGCCGTGTCATTGGATATTTGGATATTTGAATGTATACCTATAATTGTAAGAGAATAAATGACAGTAAAAATATAAAGCACAATATAGGTAAATAATATTTGATTATAAATAGCTAAGTATAAATAAATATAGAATAGTACATAAAAATGGATAACGAATAAGGGGACCGTGAATGCAAGATAGAAATGTATAGAAGGGAAAACACTAACTGCAAAGAAACCGATACGGAACTGCTGTATGATATATGATGGAACTTATTGTTCCTATGTTGTTTTAAGTTATGTGTCTGTTTCTGTTGATGTGTTTATGTGTTTAAACACCTTATTCCCATTTAGCTCGGCCTCTGTAAGCAAATATTTTCACTGAAGTTGAAGCTGGAACTAAAGCGCCCTCTGGAGTTCCTTTTGCAACGTCATCGTCATTGTCGGGGGTACAGAATCCCTTGGTCGGCCAAAACGCGTTGGCTAATTCTGGCTGAGAGCGCCTCCTCTCTGAAGGAAAAGGCATCGCTTCTAGATAGAATAGAATAAAAAGGAGGGGGGGGGGAGATGAGGAACCTGTCTTTGAGTTCTTGTAACAGCAAATTTAGCTAAATCTGGGAGAAAAGAGCCGCAACACAGACTTTTGCAAGATGTTTGAGGGTAAGAAAAATTGGCTGAAATCATTTTCTTTGTTTCCAAAAGAGGGAGATATAGTATCCGCTTTTGTGTAATTCCTTCCAAACCAGCACTTGCATGTAATCACTCATGCTTCATGTCAGATAGCTACGGATAGAGCTAGGAGTGGCGTCTTGCTCTTACCACTTTCACTCGATTACAATTGCAGCTTCACTTTTTCTGATTCAGGCTTCACAATGAATTCCCCGTGCTTAATTGTTCGTTTCACAGCTACATTTCACTCCCCTTCACCACCTCACCTGCCTTCACCCACATCCAACACATCCAGACAAAAAGCACCAGCTGCCATCCACCCAAACCCTCCACCCACATGCACAGGAACAACCGCTCACACTGCCACCTAAACTACTTTTCTCTTAGCAAAAAAAGTGCAGGCAGAACTTGTTGCTGCCCAAACAGAAAACACAACCTTTTGCACCTGCACCTTCTTTTTCCCCCTCTTACCTTGGGCTCCAACACAGCAAGGCTCCACCTGGGCTGCTCCACTCCCTTGCACAGAAGGGCAGCAGAAAAACAGCAAGGTACCCCCTCACTTCCACCAAATTAATTGCCGCCCCTGTGCCAGAAAGGGTTGCCTCTTTTTGCAGAGAAAACACTCTTTTTGCAGAGAAAACAACACAGATACTCCTTCAGAACCGCAAACTTCATATTAATTGCCCCCCTGCCCCCGTGCCATAAAAGAGTTGCCCCTTTTTGTAGAGAATCCATAGCACACAGCATACACCTGCAGTCACCCTTCCAAGCCGTGGCCGAAGCTTTAGCAGCTTCAGCAGCGGACATGCTCTGCTTTGTTGCTATTGAGCTATAGAAAGAGCCAGCTTTGCTGCTCTCTCTTTAGCTATTCCACCCCCTTCACTAAGGACTTCCTTAGTCTGCTTAATGGTTAATACACCACTGACTGCTAATATTAAAAAGGAGCCACTATGGACCCTGGTCATTCAGGCTAGTCAGGCCCTTACATACTGGTAGTTCCTGGAGGCTGTGAAGGTTTTCAATGGTGCTCTACCTCATGCCTAACAAAATAGAGGTTTGGCCCATCTGGATCCAGAATTATCATCTTTGACTCTCAACGCTTTAGCCCTCCCTCAGATAATTATAGGAATATAACTTGGGATTCCTCCTAGACTCACAATTTTTGCTCGGGGAGCAGATGGTAGCTATGGCTTGGGGGCTTTGCACAAATCCCTCTTGTGCATCAGTTGTGCCATTTCTGGACTGGGAGGCCTTGCTCAGCCATTGATGCCTTGATACCTTTACAGCTGGACTACTGTAATGTACAGGTAGTTGTTTTTTTAGCAACCACAATTGTGACCAGCAACTTGGTTGCAATCACAAAATGAAACCCAATTCTGCTTATGATCTTATTCATATTTCTTTTTCTTTGCACAGATCCCTGTGGCTGGTTCCAATTGGAGACCTAGGTTCCTCCCTGTGGGGTGAGTATGATACGAAAAGAGTCAATTCTGCCAGCAGTGCGCGTTGTTGAGCATTTGGTTATGGGAATGGGATCTTGGCTATCTAACATTGAAGGGCTTCTGCAAATATTAGCAAGCGTATGTGGACCAAATGATCCTCTGGGCTGGAGAACGGAACCTACTGAATCCCAGCAATGGAATTCTCTGCCAGAGAGATTCATTTATGAAATCACATAGACACCTTTTTAAGGGTTTGTGTCCATAATTCTCCATATTAAAAATTCTCTGATACAGGAAAAGGACATTGTTACTGTATGTTTCCCACTCAAAAGGGAAAGATATTATCTATGATTACAATAGGATAGAAAGGGGTGGTAGAGGATTTTGAGGTCTTGTAATAGCAAAGAATGCAAAATTGGGGAGAGAGAGAGCTGCAAAAAAACATATCCGATTTTGCAAGGCATCAGTGTGTAAGAAAAATAGGAAATGGTTTTATCTGTATGAAAAAGATGAGCGGAGATATTAGTGTCCCCCCCCCCCGCCTTTTGTGAATCCTCCATAGCAGACAGCGCTCACATGTAGTCACCCATCCAGATAGAAACCAAAGCCTTTCCAGCTTAGCAATCAGGAAATAGCATGCTTGCTGCCAGACGACTACAGATAGAATTAGGGGAGGGGCCTTATTTTTACCTCTTTCACTCGATTACAATTGCACTTTCACTTCCTCCTGTCTGATGGGAGCTTTACAATCATTTATTTCTGCTTATCCATTCAATTCATTACCCCAGTTCACTCCGCTTCACCGTCTCAAACCACCTGCCTTCACCCACATCCAACAATTTCACAACAAAAAAATACAGTCGCCACACACCCAAACTCCCCTCCGCATGCTCAGGAACACTGACACCTAAACTACCCTTCTCTTACCAAACAAACTGCAGGCATTAGGTGCTGCTGCCCAAACAAAAAACACAACCTTTTGCACTTGCACCTCCTTTCCCCCCGCCCCCCCCCTACCTTGGTCTCAAACACAGCAAGCCTCCACCTGCTCTCTGACCTCTCCCACTCCCTTGCACCCAAGGGCAGCAGAAATGAGGAAAAACAGCAAGGTACCCCCTCACCTCCACCAAATCAACTGCCGCCCTGGGCCAAAAAGGCTTCTCCCTTTTTCTAGTGAAAACAACACAGATACTCCCTCAGAACCGCAAACTTCACATTAATCTCCCCCCCTCCCCGTGCCAGAAAGGGTTGCCCCTTTTTGTAGAGAAAACAACAGGATACTCCCTCACCTCCACAAACTTGAAACTAATTTTTCTGCCCCTGCAAAAAAAAGGGTTGCCCCTTTTTGTAGAGAATCCATAGCACACAACATACAGCATACACGTGTAGCCGCCCTTCCAAAGGAGGACCGAAGCTCTACCAGCTTAGTTAGTGGACATGCTACGCTCTGCTGCTGTTAAGCTATAGAAAGAGCCAATGTTGTGCCTCTCTCTTTAGCTATTTCACTGCCTTCAAATGAAATCATTTCATTCTTTCTCCCCCTGTATTTTTTCATCTTCCAAATATTTCATATCTAGAAAAACATCCTTTCTTTCAATAACAGGATCAAGCCACAAACACTGCCACATGTTGTACAAATAATAGCAGGACCACTATGACAAAAGAAAGAAAATACTGGATAGCTCTGATCATAATGGGTGTATTCGGGGACACCCAAAAACAACTGCAGCACCACCTGAATACTTGACAAAATTACAATCACTCAATGCTAAAAGGCACGTTTGCTTTCAATGCCTTACATTTTGGGAACATTCCTTTAAAAACTACTAAACAATATCTCTCTGCCTATTTCGGATCCTTGCAAAGGTCTTGACAGCTGGGTAAAAATGCCAAGTGCGGTTTGAACATGTGGATGACTCGGAAAATAACCATAACAATAAATTAATATGCTGGAATAATTATCACAATTACCTCAATCAAACATACTGGATTAATATCAATAGATACACTAGTACCGTCATGGCCAGCCTATGGCATGTGTGCCCGGAATGGCCATGTCGCCTGGCATGCGTGGCATCACCTGTTCCTCTTCAGGGTTTCTGGTGGGCATGCGTGCGCAACAATCAGCTGGCCTTCATATGTGTGACAGTGCTGGAATTTGGAAGAGCTTGTCTTCCGTTTTCCGGTGTGAGCATGCATGCCAGCCAGCTGATCGTTGCATGCACATGGGCGCCAGTAACCGGAAGGCTAGCTGACCGGCATGTATGGCAAAAACCAGAAGTTCATTTTCTGGCGTGCGCATGCCCCCTGGACAGCTCTTCTTCTGGGTTGCGGCCCAGACAAGAGCACACAGACGCACGCTCCCTTTTCAGCACTCTGTACTGAAAAGGTTTGCCATCACTGCACTAGTACATACTGGTATCATTTGGATTCTGCTTGCAATACTGACTGTCAAATTCTGGGAGTTGAAGTCCACTCACCTTAAACTTTCTGAGGTTGAGAAGCATTGAAATAATAAATTGGGAAAGTAAAGATAAAGATCAAAGATATGATGCTGAATTATGTTCTGCAATTAATAAATGTATGAATGTATTTTAGTATGTGTTGCTATTTTTCTATTCTCTAGTTTTCCAACAATAGGTGACATCATCGAGGGACATTTTTAATTTTTTCTATCCATTAGATAGCCGGTTTATTTGTTCATTTATTTAACACATTTATATAGCCACCCAATCACAGATAGGTGACTCTGGGTGACTTACAACATTAAAAATGGCAACAAATCAAATCAACCACATTTAGTTTCATATTTCGTTTGCTTGTTTGTTATGTTGTTGCTGCTGTTGCTGCTGCTGCTATGGATTGTGAGGCTTGTTTGGGGAAAAAAATCAATTTTCTATTGTGCAACATGTGCTGAGAACATAGTAATGGAGAACCTCTGCTCCAGAGAAGCTCTTATACTCTGAGGGAAGCCCTAGTAGGCCTTCAGACAACCTCCTGGCCTTCCAGGACAAAGGTTGGATTGACTCTGGGCTGGGGAAAGTGGTACAGTTTGGGAGTTTTGAATTCTGGATTTTATAGTTCCACTGGGCGTTTCATCTTCAGCTGGCTGTGACTTGGGGCCGGATACAGTCATGGCTGACCTATTCAAACCCGGATGTGTTGTTGGTCAATAAGACCAAACTTATTCAAAAACCACTAACATTAAAGGAGAATATTTGTAACTCAGGGTTGAAATGATGGGTTTGTGGTGCTCTCTGAGCTTGTTTCTTGCAGACATTTCAATAGCCTAACTAGTTTAGTCTAGCACTGATGATGTTATCTAGTTAGAGTAATGAAATGACAGCAAAAAAAAAAAAAAAAAGACAAGCAAGCTCAGAGAGCACCAAGGACCACCCACAACTAATTTTAATTCCATTGATTTCCAAGGATATAGTTTAGGTCTATCACAACCAATTGTGTATGATATCACTTGAAAAAACCAAAAAGCCTTAAGTAAATCAAACCAATCATTACACTTCTCAAGAAGATTCTTGAGACAATTTTTCCATCCCTTCCCAAACTTAGTTTGGCCACTTATGACAAAAGACTTCATTCAGCTGCATACGTGGACCATATTTGTGTCATTTCCTTCCACAAGTCTCACACAGCAGAGCAAAAGCCAGCCAGCCAATCCACAGCAAGAAGGATTCCATGTCACAATTTGAGAGAAAGGCCTTGTGTCAGTTAGGTGGAATCTAGAATCTGCAAATTCCCAGATTCTTAAGGATAGCTCTCTTTCTTTTATTGCAAATCTCGAACATGAGGATTTACACATACACATATACCTTATGAGGATGTTCCTGGGATTTCATAAATGAATCGGTCCAGCAGAATTTCCCATTGGCAGCTGCAGTTCAGCCTCAAAGTTGTCCCTGCTTCAAGAAATCAGAGAGCTAAAAGCAGGGCTGCTTTAGGCAGAGCAATAATCAGTAAATAGAGCGGGCCTTATTTCCCATTTATCTCAACCTTTGTTGGCATATGGCTTGGCTGTAAGTGAAAGCTAGTTAGAACTAAAGCGCTCTCAGAAGTCGGTTGTCTTCAGCAGCTGCAACAGCGCAGCAAAAAATCCCTTGGTCGGTCAAAACCCCTTGGCAAATTCTGCTCAAGAGCGCCCCCTCTCAGAATGGAAAGGCATCGCCTCTGGACAGAATAGCTACGGGGTGGAGAAAAAGCCTTTGAGTTCTTGTAATGGCAAACGTTGCCTTAATCTTGGAAAAAAGACCGTTGAAAGAGATGCATCCCTTTTCCAATATGTTGAGGTTGAGAAAAAAATCATTTTCTTTTGTTCAAAAAGAGGGGGAATGCTCTATAGCAGACAGTGTTCACATGTAGTCACCCATCCAGATAGAAGCCTAAGCCTTTCCAGCTTAGCAATTGGGACATAGCATGCTTGCTGCCAGAGAGCTATAGATAAATCTGGGAGAGGAACCTTGCTTTTACCTCTTTCACTTGATTACAATTACAGTTTCACTTTTTCCATTCAGATTGGGACTTTGCAATCAATTCCCTCTGCTTACCCTTTCAATTTATTACCCCATTTCACTCCACTTCACTTCGCCTCAAACCAACTGACTTCACCCACATCCAACAATTTCACAACAACAGCCATCACCCACCCAAGCTCCCACCCCCATGCCCAGGAACAACCACTCACACTGCCACCTAAACTACCCTTCTCTTAGCAAACAAGAAACAATATAACAATAGAAAAAGAAGGGGAGGGAAGAAGGAAGGAAAGGAGAGGAGGAAGGAAGTAAAGAAGGGAGGGACGAAGGAAGGGAAAGGAGTGGAGGGTGGAATGGAGAGAAAGAGAAGAAGAGATAGTAGGAAAGGAAGAGGAAGAGTGGAGGAGAGGTAAGGGAAGAAGAAAGAGGTAAGGAGAGGTGGCTGGAAGGGAGAGAAAGAGAAGGAGAGGAGGGAGGAAGAGAGAGAAAGAGAAGGAGAGTGGGTAGGAAGGAGAAGAAAGAGGGTAGGAGTAGGGGAGAGGTAAGGGAAGGAAGAAGGGGAAGTAGGGGAGGAAGGAAGGAAGTAGAGAAGGAACGGAGGGAGAAAAGAAAAGAAAGAGAAAATAAGGTGGTGTTACAGCAGGTGCTAGGGATGGTAAACAAAGCAATCCAAACTATACCTTATAACCTTCTAAATGGAATAACAATAGTATAAGAATGGCAAAGAAAAAAAAACCTATGTGAATGTATACCTATAATTGTATGTAAGAGAATAAATGACAGTAAAAATATAAAGCACAATATAGGTAAATAATATTTGGTTATAAATAGCTAAATATAAATAAATATAGAATTGTACATAAAAATGGATAACAAATAAGGAGATTATGAATGCAAGATAGAAATGTATAGAAGGGAAAACACTAACTGCAAAGAAACCGATACGTAACTGCTGTATGATATATGATGGAACTTATTGTTCCTATGTTGTTTTAAGTTAATGTTTCTGTTGATGTGTTTATGTGTTTAAACACCTTATTCCCATTTAGCTCGGCCTCTGTAAGCAAATATTTTCACTGAAGTTGAAGCTGGAACTAAAGCGCCCTCTGGAGTTCCTTTTGCAACGTCATCGTCATTGTCGGGGGTACAGAATCCCTTGGTCGGCCAAAACGCGTTGGCTAATTCTGGCTGAGAGCGCCTCCTCTCTGAAGGAAAAGGCATCGCTTCTAGATAGAATAGAATAAAAAGGAGTGCGGGGGGAGATGAGGAACCTGTCTTTGAGTTCTTGTAACAGCAAATTTAGCTAAATCTGGGAGAAAAGAGCCGCAACACAGACTTTTGCAAGATGTTTGAGGGTAAGAAAAATTGGCTGAAATCATTTTCTTTGTTTCCAAAAGAGGGAGATATAGTATCCGCTTTTGTGTAATTCCTTCCAAACCAGCACTTGCATGTAATCACTCATGCTTCATGTCAGAGAGCTACAGATAGAGCTAGGAGTGGCGTCTTGCTCTTACCACTTTCACTCGATTACAATTGCAGCTTCACTTTTTCTCATTCAGGCTTCACAATGAATTCCCCGTGTTTTCTTGTTCGTTTCACAGCTACATTTCACTCCCCTTCACCACCTCACCTGCCTTCACCCACATCCAACACATCCAGACAAAAAGCACCAGCTGCCATCCACCCAAACCCTCCACCCACATGCCCAGGAGCAACCGCTCACACTGCCACCTAAACTACTTTTCTCTTAGCAAAAAAAGTGCAGGCAGAACTTGTTGCTGCCCAAACAGAAAACACAACCTTTTGCACCTGCACCTTCTTTTTCCCCCTCTTACCTTGGGCTCCAACACAGCAAGGCTCCACCTTGGCTGCTCCACTCCCTTGCACAGAAGGGCAGCAGAAATGAGGAAAAACAGCAAGGTACCCCCTTACTTCCACCAAATTGTCGCCCCTGTGCCAGAAAGGGTTGCCTCTTTTTGCAGAGAAAACACACTTTTTGCAGAGAAAACAACACAGATACTCCTTCAGAACCGCAAACTTCATATTAATTGCCCCCCAGCCCCCGTGCCATAAAAGGGTTGCCCCTTTTTGTAGAGAATCCATAGCACACAGTATACACCTGCAGTCACCCTTCCAAGCCGTGGCCGAAGCTTTAGCAGCTTCAGCAGCGGACATGCTCTGCTCTGTTGCTATTGAGCTATAGAAAGAGCCAGCTTTGCTGCTCTCTCTTTAGCTATTCCACTCCCTTCACTAAGGACTTCCTTAGTCTGCTTAATGGTTAATACACCACTGACTGCTAATATTAAAAAGGAGCCACTATGGACCCTGGTCATTCAGGCTATTCAGGCCCTTACATACTGGTAGTTCCTGGAGGCTGTGAAGGTTTTCAATGGTGCTCTACCTCATGCCTAACAAAATAGAGGTTTGGCCCATCTGGATCCAGAATTATCATCTTTGACTCTCAACGCTTTAGCCCTCCCCCAGATAATTATAGGAATATAACTTGGGATTCCTCCTAGACTCACAATTTTTGCTCGGGGAGCAGATGGTAGCTATGGCTTGGGGGCTTTGCACAAATCCCTCTTGTGCATCAGTTGTGCCATTTCTGGACTGGGAGGCCTTGCTCAGCCATTGATGCCTTGATACCTTTACAGCTGGACTACTGTAATGTACAGGTAGTTGTTTTTTTAGCAACCACAATTGTGACCAGCAACTTGGTTGCAATCACAAAATGAAACCCAATTCTGCTTATGATCTTATTCATATTTCTTTTTCTTTGCACAGATCCCTGTGGCTGGTTCCAATTGGAGACCTAGGTTCCTCCCTGTGGGGTGAGTATGATACGGAAAGAGTCAATTCTGCCAGCAGTGCGCGTTGTTGAGCATTTGGTTATGGGAATGGGATCTTGGCTATCTAACATTGAAGGGCTTCTTCAAATATTAGCAAGCGTATGTGCACCAAATGATACTCTGGGCTGGAGAACGGAACCTACTGAATCCCAGCATTGGAATTCTCTGCCAGAGAGATTCATTTATGAAATCCCATAGACACCTTTTTAAGAGTTTGGGTCCATAATTCCCCATATTAAAAATTCTCTGATACAGGAAAAGGACATTGTTACTATATGTTTCCCACTCAAAAGGGAAAGATATTATCTATGGTTATGATATGATAGAAAGGAGGGGGTTGAGGTCTTGTAATAGCAAAGAATGCAGAATTGGGGAGAGAGAGCTGCAAAAAAAATTATCCGATTTTGCAAGGCATCAGTGTGTAAGAAAAATAGGAAATGATTTTATTTGTATGAAAAAGATGAGCGGACATATTAGTGTCCCCCCGCCTTTTGTGAATCCTCCATAGCAGACAGCGCTCACATGTAGTCACCCATCCAGATAGAAACCAAAGCCTTTCCAGCTTAGCAATCAGGAAATAGCATGCTTGCTGCCAGACGACTACAGATAGAATTAGGGGAGGGGCCTTATTTTTTACCTCTTTCACTCGATTACTATTGCACTTTTGTTTCCTTGTGTCTGATGGGAGCTTTACAATCATTTATTTCTGCTTACCCATTCAATTCATTACCCCAGTTCACTCCGCTTCACCGTCTCAAACCACCTGCCTTCACCCACATCCAACAATTTCACAACAAAAAAAAACCGTCGCCACACACCCAAACTACCCTCCATATGCTCAGGAACACTGACACCTAAACTACCCTTCTCTTACCAAACAAACTGCAGGCATTAGGTGCTGCTGCCCAAACAAAAAACACAACCTTTTGCACTTGCACCTCCTTTCCCCCCGCCCCCCCCCTTACCTTGGTCTCAAACACAGCAAGCCTCCACCTGCTCTCTGACCTCTCCCACTCCCTTGCACCCAAGGGCAGCAGAAATGAGGAAAAACAGCAAGGTACCCCCTCACCTCCACCAAATCAACTGCCGCCCTGGGCCAAAAAGGCTTCTCCCTTTTTCTAGTGAAAACAACACAGATACTCCCTCAGAACCGCAAACTTCACATTAATCCACCCCCCCCCCCCGTGCCAGAAAGGGTTGCCCCTTTTTGTAGAGAAAACAACAGGATACTCCCTCACCTCCACAAACTTGAAACTAATTTTTCTGCCCCTGCAAAAAAAAGGGTTGCCCCTTTTTGTAGAGAATCCATAGCAGACAACATACAACATACACATACAGCTGCCCTTCCAAGCAGGAGCCGAAGCTCTACCAGCTTAGTTAGTGGACATGCTGCGCTCTGCTGCTGTTGAGCTATAGAAAGAGCCAATGTTGTGCCTCTCTCTTTAGCTATTTCACTGCCTTCAAATGAAACCATTTCATTCTTTCTCCCCCTGCATTTTTTCATCTTCCAAATATTTCTTATCTAGAAAAACATCCTTTCTTTCAATAATAGGATCAAGCCACAAACACTGCCACATGTTGTACAAATAATAGCAGGACCTCTATGACAAAAGAAAGAAAATACTGGATAGCTCTGATCATAATGGGTGTATTCGGGGACACCCAAAAACAACTGCAGCACCACCTGAATACTTGACAAAATTACAATCACTCAATGCTAAAAGGCACGTTTGCTTTCAATGCCTTACATTTTGGGAACATTCCTTTAAAAACTACTAAACAATATCTCTCTGCCTATTTCGGATCCTTGCAAAGGTCTTGACAGCAGGGTAAAAATGCCAAGTGCGGTTTGAACATGTGGATGACTCGGAAAATAACCATAACAATAAATTAATATGCTGGAATAATTATCACAATTACCTCAATCAAACATACTGGATTAATATCAATAGATACACTAGTACCGTCATGGCCAGCCTATGGCATGTGTGCCCGGAATGGCCATGTCGCCTGGCATGCGTGGCATCGCCTGTTCCTCTTCAGGGTTTCTGGTGCCAGCCAGCTGATCGTCGCATGCACATGTGCGCCAGTAACCGGAAGGCTAGCTGACCGGCATGTATGGCAAAACCAGAAGTTCATTTTCTTGCGTGCGCATGCCCCCTGGGTTGCGACCCAGACAAGAGCACACAGACACACGCTCCCTTTTCAGCACTCTGTACTGAAAAGGTTTGCCATCACTGCACTAGTACATACTGGTATCATTTGGATTCTTCTCCGTGCAGCTGCTTGCAATGCTGACTGTCAAATTTTGGGAGCTGAAGTCCTCTCACCTTAAACTTTCTGAGGTTGAGAAGTATTGAAATAATAAATTGGGAAAGTAAAGATAAAGATCAAAGATATGATGCTGAATTATGTTCTGCAATTAATAAATGTATGAATGTATTTTAGTATGTGTTGCTATTTTTCTATTCTCTAGTTTTCCAACAATAGGTGACATCATCGAGGGACATTTTTAATTTTTTCTATCCATTTGTTCATTTACTTAACACATTTATATAGCCACCCAATCACAGATAGGTGACTCTGGGTGACTTACAACATTAAAATGGCAACAAATCAAATCAACCACATTTAGTTTCATATTTCGTTTGCTTGTTTATTACGTTGTTGCTGTTGTTGCTGCTGCTGCTGCTGCAATGGATTGTGAGGCTTGTTTGGAAAAAAAATCAATTTTCTATTGTGCAACATGTGCTGAGAACATAGTAATGGAGAACCTCTGCTCCAGAGAAGCTCTTATACTCTGAGGGAAGCCCTAGTAGGCCTTCAGACAACCTCCTGGCCTTCCAGGACAAAGGTTGGATTGAGTCTGGGCTGAGGAAAGTGGTACAGTTTGGGAGTTTTGAACTCTGGATTTGATAGTTCCACTGGGCGTTTCATCTTCAGCTGGCTATGACTTGGGGTCAGATACAGTCATGGCTGGCCTATTCAAACCTGGAAGTGTTGTTGGTCAATAAGACCAAACTTATTCAAAGATCACTAACATTAAAGGAGAATATTTGTAACTCAGGGTTGAAACGATGGGTCTGTGATGCTCTCTGAGCTTGTTTTCTTGCAGACATTTCAATAGCCTAACTAGTTTAGTCTAGCACTGATGATGTTACCACCAAGGACCACCCACGAGTAATTTTAATTCCATTGATTTCCAATGATATAGTTTAGGTCTATCATACCCAATTGTGTATGATATCACTTGAAAAAAACTAAAAAGTCCTAAGTGAAAGCTATTATACTTTGGAACCTTTCTGTTCATTTTTCTGCAATGAGCCTCTGGATTTGATTCCAAAACTCTACATTGGTGTGCTGGAGAAATATTTATTTCATATCCCTTCTTGTTCCTTTCTTAAACTCAGGGATTCTTAATTCTTTACATTAATAGTAATCCAGTTAAAAAAATTTAAACTCTAAACCTAGAAAAATATTTTGAGGTATAAGAAAGGGAAATCCTATTTTAATTGAAAAATGTTTGAAAAAAGCAGCATGTCCTACATAAAAATCTGTGTCAGCATGCAAAGAGCATGAAGTCTATCAGCCAACAGTCTGACACACTCAGAGTCCCTCTGTGAGGTAGATGGACATTTTAAAATTTGATTGATAAATAAACTCATCTGATGGTTGATAGAAAGCAAATATAATGGTTGTTGAGAAAGACACAGCATGGAAGGTGTAGGCAGTGTCTGGAAGCATCTTGTGACTTGGTTGGTTTAGTCAAACAATATTTTTTGGAACTGTGGGCAGACCTGGGCAGCAGAAAGTGATAAGTAGTTGGAGAGAAAGGGCTTTTTTCTTATTGTGGTTTGCCACACAGTCAGCCAGATGTTTAGATTGGATTTGGCAGTTTTGCCTACCTATTGAGTCTTTCCCAAGGACCTGGGAGAGGAAGGTGGTTTTTGATGGCGTTAAAAGTATCATTGCAGGATGTAAACTGTTCCAAGTAAAACGCTTTTTTGACAGATGGTGATTTTATCAATATCCACAGTGTTCAAGTGATGCTCTAGTTTGTTTGGGATATCACCCAAGGTGCATATTACTATCGGTATTATCTTTGCTCTCTTTTGCCACAGTCGTTCTATATCTCTTTGCAGCCTCTCTGTCTCTTTCTTCAACTTTCTTGCTATTGATTTGTCTCATAGTCAGCCACATGTTCAGTCTGAATTTGTAATTTTTCCACCTATCAAGTCATTTCCAAGAACCTAGGATAGGCAGGTCTGGATGTTTGATTGTGTTACAGATGTTTCAGAATGGAAGCTGTTCTGAGTAAAGGGTCTGGGTAGAGAGGAAGCAGTTCCTCATCACTTTTAAGGATATGAATTATAGAGAGCCAGGATAGTTGCAGATCCACCTCTCTTTGAGGATATCTGCCCACCCCACCAATCCAGATAGCTGGATGCCCCCAGGTCCCCTCTCATCAGATCACCCAGTAAGACCGAGAGGGCACACTTTGTCCACAGCTGTTCCTGCTCTGTGAAAGAGGTTCCTTGATAAGTTTCCGAAGTCTCTACCCCATCCGACCCCACTTTCCCCCATTATTTATAGATGTGAATCTGGTAAGAACACAGTGATTTCTGTTTGGGCAGCAGCAAGCTGTGCCTGCAGTTTGTTTGCTAAGAGACAGGTACTTTAAGTGGCAGTGTGAGTGGTCGTTCCTGGGCATGCAGGTAGAAGGTTGGGGGTGTGGCGGCTGTTGCTTTTGTTGTGAAATTGTTGGATGTGGGTGAAGGCAGGTGGTTTGAGGCGGTGATGTGGAGTGAAATGGGGTAATGAATTGAAAGGGTAAGCAGAGGGAATTGATTGCAAAGCCCCAATCTGAGTGGAAAAAGTGAAACTGTAATTGTAATCGAGTGAAAGAGGTAAAAGCAAGATTCTTCTCCCAGATTTATCTGTAGCTCTCTGGCGGCAAGCATGCTATGTCACAATTGCCAAGCTGGAAAGGCTTAGGCTTCTATCTGGATGGGTGACTACATGTGAATGCCATCTGCTATAGAGCCTTCTCCATCTTTTTGAACAAAAGAAAATGATTTTTTCTCAACCTCAACATATTGGAAAAGGGATGCATCTCTTTCAACGGTCTTTTTTCCAAGATTAAGGCAACGTTTGCCATTACAAGAAATTAAAGGCTTCCTCTCCACCCCGTAGGGGCCAGATTGTTGGGGGCAATATGCTGACTCTCTGTAAACCGCTTAGAGAGGCCTGAAAGGCCTATGAAGCGGTATATAAGTCTACTGCTAAGTAGCTATTCTATCCAGAGACGATGCCTTTCCATTCTGAGAGGGGGCGCTCTTGAGCAGAATTTGCCAAGGGGTTTTGACCGACCAAGGGATTTTTTGCTGCGCTGTTGCAGCTGCTGAAGACAACCAACTTCTGAGAGCGCTTTAGTTCTAACTAGCTTTCAATTACAGCCAAGCCATATGCCAACAAAGGTTGAGATAAATGGGAAATAAGGCCCGCTCTATTTACTGATTATTGCTCTGCCTAAGGCAGCCCTGCTTTTACCTCTCTGATTTCTTGAAGCAGGGGACAACTTTGAGGCTGAACTGCAGCTGCCAATGGGAAATTCTGCTGGACCGATTCATTTATGAAATCCCAGGAACATCCTCATAAGGTATATGTGTATGTGTAAATCCTCATGTTCGAGATTTGCAATAAAAGAAAGAGAGCTATCCTTAAGAATCCGGGAATTTGCAGATTCTAGATTCCACCTAACTGACACAAGGCCTTTCTCTCAAATTGTGACATGGAATCCTCCTTGCTGTGGATTGGCTGGCTGGCTTTTGCTCTGCTGTGTGAGACTTGTGGAAGGAAATGACACAAATATGGTCCACGTATGCAGCTGAATGAAGTCTTTTGTCATAAGTGGCCAAACTAAGTTTGGGAAGGGATGGAAAAATTGTCTCAAGAATCTTCTTGAGAAGTGTAATGATTGGTTTGATTTACTTAAGGCTTTTTGGTTTTTTCAAGTGATATCATACACAATTGGTTGTGATAGACCTAAACTATATCCTTGGAAATCAATGGAATTAAAATTACTCGTGGGTGGTCCTTGGTGGTAACATCATCAGTGCTAGACTAAACTAGTTAGGCTATTGAAATGTCTGCAAGAAAACAAGCTCAGAGAGCATCACAGACCCATCATTTCAACCCTGAGTTACAAATATTCTCCTTTAATGTTAGTGATCTTTGAATAAGTTTGGTCTTATTGACCAACAACACTTCCAGGTTTGAATAGGCCAGCCATGACTGTATCCGGCCTCAAGTCATAGCCAGCTGAAGATGAAACGCCCAGTGGAACTATCAAATCCAGAGTTCAAAACTCCCAAACTGTACCACTTTCCTCAGCCCAGAGTCAATCCAACCTTTGTCCTGGAAGGCCAGGAGGTTGTCTGAAGGCCTACTAGGGCTTCCCTCAGAGTATAAGAGCTTCTCTGGAGCAGAGGTTCTCCATTACTATGTTCTCAGCACATGTTGCACAATAGAAAATTGATTTTTTTCCCCAAACAAGCCTCACAATCCATAGCAGCAGCAACAGCAGCAACAACATAACAAACAAGCAAACGAAATATGAAACTAAATGTGGTTGATTTGATTTGTTGCCATTTTTAATGTTGTAAGTCACCCAGAGTCACCTATCTGTGATTGGGTGGCTATATAAATGTGTTAAATAAATGAACAAATAAACCGGCTATCTAATGGATAGAAAAAATTAAAAATGTCCCTCGATGATGTCACCTATTGTTGGAAAAAAAGAGAATAGAAAAATAGCAACACATACTAAAATACATTCATATATTTATTAATTGCAGAACATAATTCAGCATCATATCTTTGATCTTTATCTTTACTTTCCCAATTTATTATTTCAATACTTCTCAACCTCAGAAAGTTTAAGGTGAGTGGACTTCACCCAGGGGGCATGCGCACGCAAGAAAATGAACTTCTGATTTTGCCATACATGGCGGTCAGCTAGCCTTCCGGTTACTGGCGCACATGTGTATGCGACGATCAGCTGGCTGGCACCAGAAACCCTGAAGAGGAACAGGCGATGCCATGCATGCCAGGCGACATGGTCATTCCGGGCACACATGCCATAGGCTGGCCATGACGGTACTAGTGTATCTATTGATATTAATCCTGTATGTTTGATTGAGGTAATTGTGATAACTATTCCAGCATATTAATTTATTGTTATGGTTATTTTCCGAGTCATCCACATGTTCAAACCGCACTTGGCATTTTTACCCTGCTGTCAAACCTTCGCAAGGATCCGAAATAGGCAGAGAGATATTGTTTAGTAGTTTTTAAAGGAATGTTCCCAAAATGTAAGGCATTGAAAGCAAACGTGCCTTTTAGCATTGAGTGATTGTAATTTTGTCAAGTATTCAGGTGGTGCTGCAGTTGTTTTTGGGTGTCCCCGAATACACCCATTATGATCAGAGCTATCCAGTATTTTCTTTCTTTTGTCATAGTGGTCCTGCTATTATTTGTACAACATGTGGCAGTGTTTGTGGCTTGATCCTGTTATTGAAAGAAAGGATGTTTTTCTAGATATGAAATATTTGGAAGATGAAAAAATGCAGGGGGAGAAAGAATGAAATGGTTTCATTTGAAGGCAGTGAAATAGCTAAAGAGAGAGGCACAACATTGGCTCTTTCTATAGCTCAACAGCAGCAGAGCGCAGCATGTCCACTAACTAAGCTGGTAGAGCTTCGGCTCCTGCTTGGAAGGGCAGCTGTATGTGTATGTTGTATGTTGTCTGCTATGGATTCTCTACAAAAAGGGGCAACCCTTTTTTTTGCAGGGGCAGAAAAATTAGTTTCAAGTTTGTGGAGGTGAGGGAGTATCCTGTTGTTTTCTCTACAAAAAGGGGCAACCCTTTCTGGCACGGGGGGGGGGTGGATTAATGTGAAGTTTGCGGTTCTGAGGGAGTATCTGTGTTGTTTTCACTAGAAAAAGGGAGAAGCCTTTTTGGCCCAGGGCGGCAGTTGATTTGGTGGAGGTGAGGGGGTACCTTGCTGTTTTTCCTCATTTCTGCTGCCCTTGGGTGCAAGGGAGTGGGAGAGGTCAGAGAGCAGGTGGAGGCTTGCTGTGTTTGAGACCAAGGTAAGGGGGGGGCGGGGGGAAAGGAGGTGCAAGTGCAAAAGGTTGTGTTTTTTGTTTGGGCAGCAGCACCTAATGCCTGCAGTTTGTTTGGTAAGAGAAGGGTAGTTTAGGTGTCAGTGTTCCTGAGCATGCGGAGGGGAGTTTGGGTGTGTGGCGACGGTTTTTTTTTGTTGTGAAATTGTTGGATGTGGGTGAAGGCAGGTGGTTTGAGACGGTGAAGCAGAGTGAACTGGGGTAATGAATTGAATGGGTAAGCAGAAATAAATGATTGTAAAGCTCCCATCAGACACAAGGAAACAAAAGTGCAATAGTAATCGAGTGAAAGAGGTAAAAAATAAAGCCCCTCCCCTAATTCTATCTGTAGTCGTCTGGCAGCAAGCATGCTATTTCCTGATTGCTAAGCTGAAAAGGCTTTGGTTTCTATCTGGATGGGCGGCTACATGTGAGCACTGTCTGCTATGGAGGATTCACAAAAGGGGGGGGGGAAATATCTCCGCTCATCTTTTTGATACAAATAAAATAATAAAAACACATTGATGCTTTGCATAATTGGACATAGGTTTTTTTGCAGCTCTCTCTCCCCAATTCTGCATTCTTTGCTATTACAAGACCTCAAAATCCTCCATTACCCCTTTCTATCCTATCGTAACCATAGATAATATCTTTCCCTTTTGAGTGGGAAACATACAGTAATAATGTCCTTTTCCTGTATCAGAGAATCTTTAATATGGGGAATTATGGACCCAAACCCTTAAAAAGGTGTCTATGGGATTTCATAAATGAATCTCTCTGGCAGAGAATTCCATTGCTGGGATTCAGTAGGTTCCGTTCTCCAGCCCAGAGGATCATTTGGTCCACATACGCTTGCTAATATTTGCAGAAGCCCTTCAATGTTAGATAGCCAAGATCCCATTCCCATAACCAAATGCTCAACAACGCGCACTGCTGGCAGAATTGACTCTTTTCGTATCATACTCACCCCACAGGGAGGAACCTAGGTCTCCAATTGGAACCAGCCACAGGGATCTGTGCAAAGAAAAAGAAATATGAATAAGATCATAAGCAGAATTGGGTTTCATTTTGTGATTGCAACCAAGTTGCTGGTCACAATTGTGGTTGCTAAAAAAACAACTACCTGTACATTACAGTAGTCCAGCTGTAAAGGTATCAAGGCATCAATGGCTGAGCAAGGCCTCCCAGTCCAGAAATGGCACAACTGATGCACAAGAGGGATTTGTGCAAAGCCCCCAAGCCATAGCTACCATCTGCTCCCCGAGCAAAAATTGTGAGTCTAGGAGGAATCCCAAGTTATATTCCTATAATTATCTGAGGGAGGGCTAAAGCGTTGAGAGTCAAACATGATAATTCTGGATCCAGATGGGCCAAACCTCTATTTTGTTAGTGGTAAGAGCAAGACTCCACTCCTAGCTCTATCCGTAGCTCTCTGGCATGAAGTGCTGGTTTGCAAGGAATTACACAAAAGCGGATACTACATCTCCCTCTTTTGGAAACAAAGAAAATGATTTCAGCCAATTTTTCTTACCCTCCAACATCTTGCAAAAGGGATGCGTCTGTGTTGCGGCTCTCCCCCCCCCCCCCGATTTAGCTAAATTTGCTGTTACAAGAACTCAAAGACAGGTTCCTCATCTCCCCCCCGCACTCCTTTCTATTCTATTCTATCTAGAATCGATGCCTTTTCCTTCAGAGAGGAGGCGCTCTCAGCCAGAATTAGCCAACGCGTTTTGGCCTACCAAGGGATTCTGTACCGCCGCCACCGCCGACTTTGCAAAAGGAAATCCAGAGGGCGCTTTAGTTCCAACGCTCTTTCAACTTCAGCGAAGATACTTGCAGAGGCCGAGCTAAATGGGAATAAGGTGTTTAAACACATAAACACATCAACAGAAACAGACACATAACTCAAAACAACATAAGAACAATAAGTTCCATCATATATCATACAGCAGTTCCGTATCGGTTTCTTTGCCGTTAGTGTTTTCCCTTCTATACATTTCTATCTTGCATTCATAATCTCCTTATTTGTTATCTATTTTTATGTACAATTCTATATTTATTTATACTTAGCTACTTATAACCAAATATTATTTACCTATATTGTGCTTTATATTTTTACTGTCATTTATTCTCTTACATACAATTATAGGTATACATTCACATAGGTTTTTTTTTCTTTGCCATTCTTATACTATTGTTATTCCATTTAGAAGGTTATAAGGTATAGTTTGGATTGCTTTGTTTACCATCCCTAGCACCTGCTGTAACACCACCTTATTTTCTCTTTCTTTTCTTTTCTCCCTCCGTTCCTTCTCTACTTCCTTCCTTCCTCCCCTACTTCCCCTTCTTCCTTCCCTTACCTCTCCCCTACTCCTACCCTCTTTCTTCTCCTTCCTACCCACTCTCCTTCTCTTTCTCTCTCTTCCTCCCTCCTCTCCTTCTCTTTCTCTCCCTTCCAGCCACCTCTCCTTACCTCTTTCTTCTTCCCTTACCTCTCCTCCACTCTTCCTCTTCCTTTCCTACTATCTCTTCTTCTCTTTCTCTCCATTCCACCCTCCACTCCTTTCCCTTCCTTCGTCCCTCCCTTCTTTACTTCCTTCCTCCTCTCCTTTCCTTCCTTCTTCCCTCCCCTTCTTTTTCTATTGTTATATTGTTTCTTGTTTGCTAAGAGAAGGGTAGTTTAGGTGGCAGTGTGAGTGGTTGTTCCTGGGCATGGGGGTGGGAGCTTGGGTGGGTGATGGCTGTTGTTGTGAAATTGTTGGATGTGTGTGAAATCAGTTGGTTTGAGGCGAAGTGGAGTGAAATGGGGTAATAAATTGAAAGGGTAAGCAGAGTGAATTGATTGCAAAGTCCCAATCTGAGTGGAGGAAGTGAAGCTACAATTGTAATTGAGTGAAATAGGTAAAAGTAAGCCTTCTCTCCCAGATTTATCTGTAGCTCTCTGGCAGTAAGCATGCTATGTCCCAATTGCTAAACTGGAAAGGCTTAGGCTTCTATCTGGATGGGTGACTACATGTGAATGCTGTCTGCTATGGATGATTTACAAAATTGGTATTTATCTCACCTTTTTGATACAAATAAAATGATTTCCTATTTTTTTTACACATTGATGCCTTGCAAAATCGGAAAATTTGTTTTCACTCTCCCCAATTCTGCAATTTTTGCTACTACAACATCTCAAAATCCTTTCCCACTCTTTGCTATTCTATCGTATCGACAAATGATATCTTTCCCTTTTGAGAGGAAAACATACAGTAATAATTACCTTTTCCTCTGTCAGAGAATCTTTAATATGGGTAATTACACACACACAAGAGATGTCTATGGGAGTTTGTAAATGAATCTCTCTGTAGAATATTCTATCGGTAGAGTTCAATGGATTCAGTTCAGTTTCCCTCCATACCCCGTTTCTCCAGCCCAGAGGATCAGTTGGTACACATAAGCCTGCTAATATCTGCAAAAGTCCTTCAATGTTAGATGCCCCAAGTTTCCATTGCCATAACCAAATATCCAATCACACGGCCTGGCAAAATTGACCTTTTTCCTATCAAGGAAAGTATGCCACCCATAGTGGCAGTGTGAGCGGTTGTTCCTGGGCATGTGGGTAGAGGGTTTGGGTGGATGGCAGCTGGTGCTTTTTGTCTGCATGTGTTGGATGTGGGTGAAGGCAGGTGAGGAGGTGAAGGGGAGTGATATGTAGCTGTGAAACGAACAAGAAAACACGGGGAATTCATTGTGAAGCCTCAATGAGAAAAAGTGAAGCTGCAATTGTAATCGAGTGAAAGTGGTAAGAGCAAGACGCCACTCCTAGCTCTATCCGTAGCTCTCTGGCATGAAGCGTGAGTGACTACATGCGAGTGCTGGTTTGCAAGGAATTACACAAAAGCGGATACTATATCTCCCTCTTGTGGAAACCAAGAAAATGATTTCAGCCAATTTTTCTTACCCTCCAACATCTTGCAAAGGGCATGCGTCTGTGTCGCGGCTCTTTCCCCCCAGATTCAGCTAAATTTGCTGTTACAAGAGCTCAAAAACAGGTTCCTCATCTCCTCCCACCTCTTTCTATTCTATTCTATCTAGAAGCGATGCCTTTTCCTTCAGAGAGGAGGCGCTCTCAGCCTGAATTAGCCAACGCGTTTTGGCCGACCAAGGGATTCTGTACCGCCGCCGCCGCCGACTTTGCAAAAGGAAATCCAGAGGGCGCTTTAGTTCCAACGCTCTTTCAACTTCAGCGAAGATACTTGCAGAGGCCGAGCTAAATGGGAATAAGGTCTACTCGATTTGCTGATTGTTGCTCTGTCTGAAACAGCCCGTGCTTTTCCCCCTATGCTGTGAGACTGGGGGCAGACCCGAACTGCAGCTACCAGTGGAAAATTCTGCTGGGCCAATTCATGTATGAAATCTCAGGGATATCCTCATAAATGGGTGGGCTTGCAAGTTTGGCCCCTTAAAAGGGGAAACCTTGTTCCTGTCTGTCCCAGGTTATTGAGAAAGTTAGTGAAGTGATTGAAGTCACTCCTGGTGAGCCTTGCTTGCAGGGCCTCCATGTGGGGGGGCACATCTGCCAAGCAAACTCCACCCTTAATTTCTGATATTTTGGAAATATAACGGTTAACTAGATTGGGGTTTTTTTTTTCCAATGTGTGTCTGGAAATTGTGACAAATATGGGAGCTGTTTGGTCTTGGCAGTGTCTAGTTTCACTTTTATTGTAATGTTCATTGCTTAATTATGCTTTATGTGGAGTGTATTATTTGATATATCTGACAAGTTTTGATCATAATACACTATATAAACATCAATAAATAAATAAAAATTATGCACATACTGAGAAGATACAAGGGAAATGGAGCTCCAAAGGTTGTCCTATCTTTATTGTTTTTACATTTATCTTCTTCTTGATGGTGAGGGAAACTATATATTACTGCCTTTACCCAAAAAGAAAACAATTTTGAATTGAGAATAAACTTTCTCTTTAGAAGAGACTGGGGGGAAAGTGCTCTTTTGTTGCATTGTGCACAATTCCTAGATGGCTCCCATTTTAAATATAAATAATGTGAGAAAAACAAATAGCCTTTCTTTTGGGGAGATACCATATTATATCATAAAGTGCAGAATCACAAATCGATAGAATCCCAAATACCAATATATATTGTCATAATTTTTTTATTTTATTTTTAAGTTGCTACAGGCATCCTGTTTTGCCTTAGGTTTGCTATCTTGCTTTCTGTAGCTGGGCAACACAATTGATTTCTGATTGAATCCAAAGAAGGTGATCAGTTTTACCATGAACATGCAAGTAAGACCAAAGGTTTCTTGAGAAACATTTATGGTTTATAGCTGTTTGGAAATATTTACAGTCTTTTTTTCTATAACAGAAGGCCAAATAATTCAGGCAGGTTAATTCTTCTATTCAAGTTGTATCTTTGCATTGGAAAGCACTAAGTTTATTGCAAGATGTACTAGAATTTAAATTTCTGTCTCTTTTCTTTCAGTCATCCCTAGTAAACATATAAGGTGTGGTGGGGCATATTTTAAATGTACACCCTTGATATGATAAATGTTAACCATTTTATTCTGTATAATTCAATACAGTTAGTCCTTGCCTTACGACCACAATTGAGCCAAAAATTTCTTTTGTTAAGTGAAACATTTGTTAAGTGAGTTTTGCCTCATTTTATGACCTTTCTTGCCACAGTTGTTAAGTGAATCACTGCCGTTGATAAGCTAGTAACCCGGTTGTAAAGTAGATCTGGCTTCCCCATTAACTTTGCTTGTCAAAAGATTGCAAAAGGAGATCATATGACCTTGGGACACCAGCAACGGTCATAAGTATGAACCAGTTGCCAAGCATCTGAATTTTGATCCCATGATCATGGGGATGCTACAAGGGTCGTAACACTGAAAAATGGCCATAAGTCACTTCTTTTAATATTGTTGTAACTTTGAACAGTCACTAAACTGTTGTAACTGTTGTAACATTTGTAAGTCAAGGACTACTTGTATAAATAAACAATTTGGGGGGTTAAGATGAAATTGAAAAATTGAAGCTTATAATAAAATTTTGGACTCAATTATAAAGTAAATAGTAATGGTCTCATGTAAATAGAGCTTGTTTGGTTTTTTTTAAGGCATAACATAGATTAATAATTTTGTGATTTCAAAAACTGGACACTAGAGGGAACTAAAGATTTTAGGTAGAGGAAAGATATACAGGCTTGCAAGATGGTACAAAAAGTTGTGACAAAGTTACTGAAGGATAATTTTGAAGAATGGAATCAGAAAATAGCCACAATCAAGTATTAATAATGATGTATACTTCTATGGATAATCCAAAAGATGTTGAAGAAATGTAGGACAAATTTTATCTGACAAGATAGATATGATATCAAAAGAAGGTTTACAACTGACAAGCCAAGAAAATGATTTAGAAAAGGATGTTTCACTGGATCTACAAAAGAAATTGGCCGAGTTTTTAAAATTTAAAAGTGGAATACAAATGACTATGAGGGTGGCCTGCATATTTTTTCCCAACTACATTTACAAAAGAGGCTTTTTAAAACCATGAAGAAGACTGTGCAATATGATAAAGAAGAAAGGAAGAAGAATAAAATCCTACAACAGAATTTGAATGAATTAAAGATTAAAATTTAGGAGGAGGATAAAGTTGATTTATTTAATCATTGTTAAAATCAGATATGTTGTTACTTCCGGTTACCCTTTATGGAACATCTGTTGACACTAGGACAGAAAAGATAATACATTATGGATTTGTTTCAAGATAAAAGGTTTTAGGTTTTAGGTTTTAATTTTATTTGTATGCCGCCCTTTTCCCTGAAGGGACTCAGGGCGGCTCACAACTCAAAAGGGAGGGGAAATACAAACAGAATAACAAAAACATAAACATGTTTATGGGATATTGGATGAAGGGGTAAATGTTTGTAATCTTAGTAAGGATCAGAATAACTAAATTTGTTTATACTTGTGATGAAGATTGGAAGTCATTTTTAATATATTTCTTTTTCTTTTCTTTTATTCTTACTTTTCTCTTTTTCCTTGCACTTTTTACTCCTTTCTATTCTCTTTTAAGTTCAGTTTGTATTATATTTTGCTGTTATAATTAAATATTAAAAATAATATTTATATAAAAGCATTATACAATAAATAACATTTATTTATTATATTTGCTATTATAAAATAATATATAAATAAATATTTTATTTATGTTATATATTTTATTATATATATACATTCAAGCAGGTGGCAGCCACAACCTTGCCAGTAAAATCATTCCGGTTGAGAGCTTAGCTAGCGTATTATTTTTGTAGTTGTTTTGTTTTAAGAACTTGGGACAGCTAGAAAAAAATAGGAAGTAACAGAAAACTGCTGTTTCAGACTTTCTGAAACACAGCTAGCAAACACAACTGAAGTGAAGCATTATTAAACTTTTGATTTGCTAAATGATGGTATATGTGTTGCAGGCTACAAACAAATCATCGGAGGACAAACCTGTAAAAATTTATTTTTGAAACACAACTGAGCTGCTGCCTTACAAAGACCATTGACCCAAGCCCGTAAATCATACGTAAGGTTATTTCCTTCCCTGATTAGATTTTAAAAAGGCAACCAATATAACAAGGAGATTTCTTTTGGTGCTTTCTTTTCCATAGTAAATGACAAAGTCTTTAAAAAAAAACATGGGAATTGTATTTTCCTATGTCAGCTATTGAAACAGCTAAATTACAATAAAGAATATTTATTCTCCACCCCCACTCCCCTAAATTTTGTCATACAACAGTGGTCTTATTATACTCTTATACCCTTTTCTCTTCTATTACAGATAGGATGTTTTTTTTTAATGCAGATTTATGAATAAAAGCAAATTCTAATAACATCCTCCTGAATTAAAAAAAATTAAGCCCAGCTAGATGGTACTACCTAACCAACTTTGATAGAGTTTGCAAAGTTAAGTATTTCTAACTGGCTTATCTGTGGATGTAAAGGGGGAAA
The DNA here is from genome assembly GCF_051295495.1 of Thamnophis sirtalis. Lineage (NCBI taxonomy): Eukaryota > Metazoa > Chordata > Lepidosauria > Squamata > Natricidae > Thamnophis > Thamnophis sirtalis. Next base: position 97,749,875 of record NW_028261386.1, on the reverse strand, counting down.
ATAGAATACTGGCTAAGACATGGAAATTGAACACGCAACAGCAAGGAACTGGATTGGCTTCTGAAATCTTTTTCTGAAATTCATTCTTATATGGAGAAGCACAGAAGGTCCATATTTTCTTCTGTGTTAATATGCTGGGTTTGTCTTTGTGCTATATCCTTGCGTTGAATCTCCAACCCTACATTTGACCCCACCCAACTTTTATTCCAATCAGGATGGATACGTTGACACACCCACACCCACACCCACACCGTATGCAACTACCCATCAGATCCAGCCTATTTTTGAACTTGTATTTTCTATTCCAGGTCTCTCTCATGATTCCATACTGGTTTGGTTACCAAGAGTTACCCTATTGATGTCCATTTGTCTATAAGTCTGTCCATCTTAAGCTTCTTCCCATAATTTCTGTTCCATATTCTGATGAATTAACGAGAAAGAATAAAACCATCCTAGAGAAAGGCAGTACCAGATTGTTGCCAAGGAAAGATATCTAGAAGTTTCCAGGAGTCAATGGAGACTTTATTTGTAATAGGTAGCTGAAGTTGACAACTGGTAATATATTTCTTCATAGCAACTATACATTTAATTATTAGTTTCTGTGCTGATATCAAACTAATAGATAAACAACCAAGAGACATAGCTATTGTTTATTTGCAACAGTATTCCTATATTTCCCACATGGCATACCTCTTTCCTATTTAGATCAAATGAAGGCTCAGGCACTAAAGAAGAAATCACACAACGTGGAAGTGAAGGACTTTGGAAGAAAATGTAAAAATAAATTAGGTTTAAGATTGATTATGGACATCATTACTGCTTACCTGTGATTTTGATGGATTACAACAAATTCAACAGCAATGGATGGTCTTAGGAGAAATACTATCTGCTATATGGTCTGTCTGTGTTTGTATGTGTCTATGTGGAATCACTCTTGGCAGATAATGTTCTGAAAACATCTGTAACCCATAAAAATTAAATTTTCTGCCCAGGTTGCAGAGAGCACAGTGAAATGTACTGTAATGCTGCATGTACAGAGAGAATTTCTGTTTCAATTTCATATGAAAATAATTAAAAACACTCTTATCAGCATTCATCAGCAATAAAATGGCAATGTTTTTGTATGTTACAGTCAAACAGATGATGATATGATATATATTCCCAGCAGCTAATAGAAAATCATCTGGAAAAATATTCCTTGAATGTGTTAAGAACTTATCTTTCTTTGAATTTCTAACCAACATAAGGGAAAGAAGTATATGAATTACAAAGTATCCTCAAGTTGTCCTAGATTCCAGAACAACTTTTTGGGAGGGAAAAGCTTTTGAATGTTCAGAATATAAGAACTTTGTAAAAATATTGGAATAACCCTCCGAGAAAATATCCACACAGCACCACACTGAAATGTCTGTTTCAAAATCCTAAGGCATTCCAAATAGTCTTACAAATAAGCAAACGATTAAACACAACAGAGGTGTGCTATACTAAGTTATTTTTCTGTGGCTGTCATGGTTCCTACTGCCACCTTACAATACCTGATTAATAGAATCCACTAAGGTCCCTAACTTTAAAATGATCAATATTGTTTTGAGTCTTGAATGTCATTGTAAAGAAAGTTTAGCTTCTTTAAACCCAATAAGCCAGTGGTGAATTGCCATTTTTTTACTACCAGTTCGGGCGCACTCCTGCATGCGTGTGACGCTTCTGTGCATGCACAGAAGTGTCTGGCTGGGTGGGCGGAGCCTCCCACCGCTGCTACTACTGGTTTGCCCAATCCGGGACGAACTGGGAGCAACCCACCTCTACAATAAGCCCTTCCAGTTTGCTGACTTCTTCCTCAGCACAGGGTTATCACACATTTTGTAAGTGTTCTTTTTCTTTTTGAAAACTTCCTTAATATGCCAGATTTTTCTTCCTACACATACAGATCCAAGAATATTTTAGAAGACTGCTGGCCGACAAATGATTTAACCAAAAGGAATTTATATTTTGATAAACTGGCACGTAGAAGACCTGCGTTACAGACAGCCTCAAGTACTAACAAGTCACAGTGGTGACATTAGGAAGATTATGGCAATGCTTTAAGAATGATTCAATGTGAATCATATTCATTGCGTAGTACTTAACATATGGGGCCAAAAAAAAAGCACAAGATTCAAGCTGAAGAGCTTTTCAGTGGTGTTAATTGTTGCTGAAGATAACAGAAATTGGCTGACCTTTAGGCAAACTATTGACCTATCATGAAATATCCTTCTTCAGTTGATTCCTGGTTTTAGGATTGGGACTTTCTACAAATCATGTCAATATATTTCTTAAATTAGTTCTTAAATTAAATAAAAATCAGTTTGTGGTAGTGGTTGAGGTAGTGGTCTAGAAACCTGGAGAATGTGAGTTCTAGTCCTGCCTTACTAGCTATGAAAACCAGTTGGATGACTTTGGTCCAGTCACTCCTTCTCAGCCCAGCCCACCTCACAGGGTGGTGGTTGTGAAGAAAATAGGAGGAGGAAGGAGTATTACATATGTTCACTGCCTTGAGTTACTTCTGAAGTAATAAAGATGGGATAAAAATCTAATAAATGAATGAATAAACAAATAACTGATGATGGTAGACATAAACGTGTTGGATTGATTAAGTTATATGAAACTAGTTTCCAAGAAAAATATTTTCTGATTTGTCAGGGCTCTTCTAATTTGCTTATCTTGGTTCATTTGCAAGGAACTGTGTTACTAAAAATGTAACTCACACTGAGCAACATCTAATCCCTTATGTGGTGTAAGAAATAGAAATCCCCTGATTCACAATTCAATAATGTCTCGTGCTATGTATTACAATAACAGTTTATTTTCTACAAACATTGAAATCGATTTAAGTTCAATTTGATAGGGTACAATACCAGTAAAATAATTTAGAATGGTTATAGTTTGCTAAGTTACTTTTTACAAATAAAGGAAAAGGATCGCAAAGCCCTCTCTGCAGGTAAGGCTGTATATTCGGAAATGCATTTGAATATGTAACATGATTGTTTTAGAAGTGGCAAAGAGGTACAAACATCTCTTGTGACCTTGCTATCTGCAGCAGACTGGGATCCCTTCCAGCAACTGTTAGGGGATGTGGCATTACACCAATGGCTAATTTAGCAAAGTTCAACTATAGTGCAATTGGAGGTCTTAACATGAGCTATAAGTCAGTATAGTGGTGTGGGAAGCTCTCCCCCCCAGAAGAATGAAATATTTTGGGAAATATTAAAAAGGTAGAATATTATATTTCTTTATATTATATTTAAAGACAGAAAGCAGACTTGGTCTTTCTTAATAGCCCTACCCAGCAGACATTTCTTCCCATTAAGAAAGACTGGGCACGCTTATCTACAAAACAAAAGACCTTCTGCTCCAGGTGATGGGATTAAGAACAGGACATGATCCTTCAGGACATAACAAGATTAATCCACTACCATTTAGCAGAAGAGACAGAACTCACTACATTGCACAATCTCCTAAGGGCATTTCAGACATTGTACAACCCGCTAGCAGCATCTCTGAAACTTATAAAAAGCCATCTACTCATCAAACCAATTGGTCAGCTCAGTGGTGTTTTAACCATTAATCAAACTAAGCATGTGCTTAGGGCCCCAGGCCCAAAGGGGGCACCACAAAGTTGAGAAAGAAAGAAAAAATAAAGATTGGTACAGTATGTACAAAGGTGGGGGCCACCAAGATTTGTCAGTGCTTAGGGTACCAGTGATCCTTAATCCACCACTGGGTCAGCTGCACCAGAACCACAAACTCTGGTGGTTATGTTCATCAATAAATGGACCCTTCTTTCCAATCAGCCTCCAGCCTCTATGTTGTTTCCAGCATGTTTCTCCCAGTTGGAACTGAATTGGATGGATATTTCTTCCCATACCAGGAAAGAGAGTTGCCAGGTTATCAATAGAAATCTTCTAATGTTCTCAAGCATCTTTTTTTCTAGGACAAAATTATGTGTTATTTTTTTAAATAAAAGGCTTGGGGAGATAGAAGTATATTTTCTTGCTTGCTCCCTTTCAGTAAATGGAGCAAGCAATATATACTACAAGATTGTGCTTTAAAAACATCTTTACATTCTCCCCCACCCCTCTTTGGATGGGTGGGTGGGCTGGAGAATGATAGCTATATTATTGAAAGACAAAAAAGTTAAGTATATAAAGTAGAAAGAGGGGGACGTAATTAAGGCAGAATATCAGCAAATAGCCCGAGCCTGTAAAGATGAAGTCAGGAAAGCTAAGGCTCACAATGAAGAAAGGCTTGCCACAAAAGTAAAAAATAACAAAAAAAGCTTCTTCCAACATGTTAAAAACAAGAAAAGGGTTAAGGAAACAAGTGGTCCATTGCTGGGAGAAAGTGGCAAGAAGGTGACAAGCAACAGGGAGAAAACAGAACTATTTAACTCATTTTTTGCATCTGTCTTTACACAAAGGGATAAAACAGTCCAACCTATCAAAAACAGCACCACAAAAATCAGATTAGGAACACAAATTGAAATAGGGAAGAAAATGGTAAGTGAGCACCTGTTTATCCTAGACGAGTTCAAATCACCAGAACCGGACCGATTAAACCCCAGGATTCTGAAGGAACTGGTAGATGAGATCTCAGAACCACTGAACTATATCTTTCAGAGATCCTGGAGCACTGGGGAACTGCCAGAGGACTGTAAAAGAGCTGATGTGGTTCCTATCTTCAAAAAAGGGAAAAAAAGAAACCCAGGAAACTATAGACCTATCAGCCTGACCTCAATACCAGGAAAGATTCTGGAAAAGATAATCAAGCAACGAATTAGCGAACACCTAGAAGTAAACAAATAGCCAAAAGACAACATGGGTTTGTCAAAAACAGATCATGCCAGACTAATCTTATTGCATTCTTTGACAAAGTGACAAAATTAGCGGACCATAAGAATGCCGTCGATATAGTTTACTTGGACTTCAGTAAGGCATTTGATAAGGTAGACCATAATCTACTACTAGATATAGTAGAAGAATGTGGGTTGGACAGAATCACCACCAGATGGATTTGTAACTGGCTGACCAACCACACTCAACGCGAAGTCCTCAATGAAACTGCATCTACATGGAGGGAAGCATGCAGTGGAGTACCCCAAGGCTCTGTTTTAGGCCCAGTACTCTTCAACATCTTCAGCAATGATTTGGATAAGGGAATAAATGGGGAACTCATCAAATTTGCAGATGACACCAAGCTGGCAGGAATAGCCAATACTCCAGAAGACAGGCTTAAGATACAGAAGGATCTTGACAAACTTGAACATTGGGCACTATCTAATAAAATGAAATTCAATGGTGGAAAGAGTAAGGTTCTACATTTAGGCAAGAAAAAGGGAATGCACAGGTACGGTATAGGTGGTATCTTGCTCAATAGTAGTAACTGTGAGAGGGATCTTGGAGTCATAGTGGACAACCATTTAAATATGAGCCAGCAGTGTGCAGCAGCTGCCAAAAAAGCCAACACAGTTCTAGGCTATATAAACAGAGGGATAGAATCAAGATCTCGTGAAGTGTTAATACCACTTTATAATGCCTTGGTACGGCCACACTTGGAATACTGCATTCGGTTTTGGTTGCTATGATGTAGAAAAGATGTGGAGACTCTAGAAAGAGTGCAGAGAAGAGCAAAAAAGATGATTAGGGGACTGGAGATTAAAACATATGAAGAACGGTTGCAGGAACTAGGTATGTCTAGAGGGAGTCAAACTATTCTCCAAGGCACCTGAGGGTAGAATAAGAAGCAATGGGTGGAAACTGATCAAGGACAGAAGCAACTTAGAACTGAGGAGAAATTTCCTGACAGTTAGAACAATTAATCAGTGGAACAGCTTGTCTCCAGAAGTTCTGAATGCCCCAACACTGGAAGTCTTTAAGAATATGTTGGATAGCCATTTGTCTGAAACGGTATAGGTTTCCTGCCTAGGCAGGGGGTTGGACTAGAAGGTCTCTTCCAACTCTGCTATTGTATTGTATTTATTTAGTGGATTTGTACAGTTGTCCATCTCACAACCAAGATTCTGGAAGCTAACAATATTTTTTTTGAAAAAAAGATAAAAACATATACAAAAAAATAAAGTTCGCTCATAACAACTATGGAAAGTATCACCATCCTGACTTCCTAACTCTATTTCCATAACATGATTAATTGGCCAAGGGAGGTCATGAGTCATGCAAATATTCTAACCAACTAACCTTAAATATCAGCTTGGAGCAGCAATGGATCCATTTGGGACAAAATGTAATCCATTCAGTCCTTTCTGGTGTTTGAAAAGGGATGAAAGGGTGACCAAGTAGAACTCTCGCTTTCCATTTCTGAGACAGGGATGACGTTCTAGAGTGACGCTGTGAAGATGAGTTGATCAAGGCATCCTAAATCTCTCTTCTTTGCAACTTTCCAAAACCAAATGCAGGAGGTAAAAAAAGGGGATGAAAGATTGGGGTGGGTACATCCCCTTCCAGCTCTGTCCATAATGGTGCTGATCAAGATGGTATTATCACACATGTTCAAGTATGAAAGACTTGATCTCTGATTGATTGGAGTTTTGGTGATTGGGCACATTGAGGTAAGACAGCTCATTGGATCATGTAAACACAAGTAACTTTCCTGCCTTATATTGTACAATACTTTTGTGAAACTATAAATTATATAATGAGTTCAGTCAGTAGCCAAATACTACATATTATAACACAGAGAGCCAATTTGACATACTGGTTAAGGCAGTGGTCCCCAACCTTTTTATCGCCGCGGACCAGTCAGCCTTTGATAATTTTACTGTGGCCCGCTGAGCGCGCGCAGGGGTGAAGGGGCGTTGTTTGCGACGACACATTGATTGTTTATAAGGCACCAGACTAAACATCAGGAGACAAAGAGTTCTAGTCTCACCCTAGGCATGAAAGCATTTGGATGACTTTAGGCAAGTTACTTTCTCTCATCCTAACCCATCTCACAGGGTTGTTGTTGTAGAGAAAATGGGAGGAGTAAAAAATACAATTCACCTTGAGTTATTTAAGTAGTAAAGGGGAAATATAAATTAGATAAATAATTGTTAAATCCAGGTTCTTAAGCTATGCTCCTTGTGAAATGTTCAATAAGTCATGTCAAATGCCACCAAACCAACCAACCTGAAAGCAGCATCTTTTAACCTACTCAGGTTCACCATAGAAAATATGGTGAAATGTAATTGAGTTGCTTAAAATACAATTGAAATTTTGTTTTAATATTCTGAGACTATGTAGTGTTCCATATTATAAAATACATGTTTGATCAATGTCCCATTCCACTACTAAAAAGAGATCTGTTTTTTTTCTTTTTGAAATTTGATTAATTTCTTTTCTAAAATGTAAGTCATTGTTTAAATTAAACCTTTTGCTTACATTTCTTACAAATCTTACATTTATCTTTGCACTGAAGTTAGCTATCGCTTGTCACAATGGGAAAATACCTCAAAGGTTTTTAAGGTTTAAAAACCTTAAGGTTTTATTATGAGAATTCTACCATGTTTTGTTTTTCCCTTTCTCTAATCTTTCAACTTGGAATGCCTTGAGAACATCGCTATCTCAACTGTTGAGTTCAGTCAGGAGCAAATCAGGACTGAAATACTTCTTTGAACTCTTTTGTTGACAAAACAAGACTTGTTATAATTTTCTCTTTCTCTGATTATCAAGAACAAGGTCTTCTTTCCTCTCTTCTTTCTGGCTTTTGAAGTAGGCAGAAACCATAGACTGCTTAATGAGCTTGCACTGTTGAAGTTATTTTTACTAACTTTTGTTATAGTGCAGCATCTTTTCTATGCTGCTACATTCTGTGTTGTGTGAGAGTGTCCATGTTTATTTGTCCTATGAGATGTGTGAACTATATATGGCCTGGGAAATCTGTGGCACTATTGGTATTTTTAAACTGTTCTGGCCTCCGGTTTGAACGCTGGCACGACACAGATAAGCAACATTTGCAGTTTCTCATGGGAACCCAGGGATACCCCCATGGCTACTTGTAGCTTTGTTGTCATTTTGGAGTTACTTCCCCTCAATAATGCAAACCACTCCCAAAACAACTTGTGGGACTGCCCTCCCCACCTCTTGCCCAAGGCCTACACACCAAAAAGTTAATTTTGTATTTTAAAAGAGTAGGTTTAAAGACAATACTGTCTATCCAGCTTGAGTCATGAGCCTGTCATACATATTTGATCTTCAGATGCTTCCTGGTTTTGTACAATTGTACCATTACAATTGTTTGCAATTCCATTGGAATGATCTGCCGGATCAGATTTCTAATTGTTTGCTTTAAACAGGAGGATACAACATCCATCTTGAAACAGATGCAGACTTTGCAGTGATCATTACCCTCCCTTGTAATAAACTAGGATTCTCGCTTCCCACATTTTTCTAGGAACATTTATAATAATTGGATATTTTAATTGCTGGCATTCAATTTTATTTTGTTCATCAACCCCAAAGGCTTCCTAAAGTGGGAAAATGGTAATGAAACAAAATGAAGTACATAATAATGGTAAAACAGAAGAGAAGCTAATTAAAGTAGTGAAATCAGAACTTAGGGCATTGATGAAATCTGCATTTATTTTTTTAAAAAAGAACAAACTAGGTGCTGAAAAGATAACAAAATCAACACCTCTCCTGGCTATTGCAACACAAGGGTCAGCTTTCCTACAGTTCTTCGTAGCAACCCCTTGCTATTCTGCAAGTAGCTACTACTTTCACAATTCTGTAGGGGTTCTGTTTTTTAAGGAGGCTCCAATGGAAGTCCGCTCCTCAGCTTTAGACTCTCTTGGTGGTTGAGTGGCCAGGTTTGGAACAGGACCCAGTGGGTTGGGTCGGGAAGATAGATTGTGGTACTATAGCAACCCTGCGATCAGTCATAAGCAGAGGTGGTATTCAACAGGTTCTGACCAGTTCTGGAAAACCGGTAGTGGAAATTTTGAGTAGTTCAGAGAACCAGTAAATACCACCTTTGACTGTCCCTGCCCCCATCTATTCTCTGCCTCCTGAATCCCAGCTGATTGGGAGGAAATGGGGATTTTGCAGTAACCTTCCCCTGGAGTGGGGAGAGAATGGAGATTTTACAGTATCCTTCCCCTGCCACACCCACCAAGCCATGCCACGTCCACAGAACCAGTAGTAAAAAAAATGTGAATCCCACCACTGGTCATAAGAATGAACAACTGCAGGAGTACTTTGTAACTGTGTCTTAGTAGCTTTTGGTGAGTCTGTCAAAACTTTGAACCATTGCTAATCAGTCATAAGTCAAGTGTCTCTCCACCACTCACCCATAAACAGTAAAAAAGATAACAATAAAAAATATGTATTAAGAAACAGAATAAAGAACAAAAACACTTCCACTCGAACAAGAATCACTACTGAGGAAGCCCATTGTTACATAAAATAAAATTAATTGCCTGGTTTCAAACCTTGATTTATGTCTCCCACCTTGAGAAAGACAGGGATAATAATCCTGACCCTCATTATAAATTTATTTCTGAACATATCATATGTAAAACAAATCTTGAATCTGGTGAATTTGTAATAGAGGAAAAATGAAGAAGAAGCAAGAGATCATCAAAGTTTCAAAAGTGCCCAAAAAACAAGTATGTGTCACTGTTATGAAGGGAACATATATAATCTATGAATTGTCTTTACTGCTCTACCATATTGCTATATAGCTACAAGATGATTCAGCACACAGAGAAGAGATCCCTTGTGGTTTGCCACTCTACATGACTGCATAAATTGCATTAAGCCACGATTTTTAAGTTAAGGTTTATAAAGGAAGCTAAAACCATAATTGATAGGCTTACACATCATGCTGAATCATGGCATAATTTACCTATTTGTGACTCAACATGGGATTCAAACTCATTCATCATAAGCTTTTGAAGGATGGCCGTCAGCAATTTAAATGCAGCAGCACACATTGAACTCTAGTTTGTAATGTAAGAGAACATAGATCACAACCAGCGGTGGGATTCACTTATCTTTCCTACCAGTTCACAAATATGAGCATGTTTGTGTGCCGTGTCTGCACATGTGCACCACCTTTTGCACCTGCTCAGTGCGCGTGCATTACGCAGAGGTGGGTGGGCGGAGCCTCCTACAGCCACGACTACCTGTTTGCCAGAACTGGAGAGAACCGGCTGATGCCACCTCTGATCACAATCATTCACATCCGTCCAACTGTTTGTGCAAACCTTATTCACCTAAAAGGATGCTCAATTGATCTATCTTCTTGCGGATTTGTAAGGTTTTATGATTCACAAAATGTCTGAAAATTATGCATACACACATGCACACATATCACACACACATACACAGACACAATATTTCTGTACTTCTCAGGTTTCTTTTGCTCTTCAAGCAAACCCATCTAAAGAAATTCTATCAGAACAGAGAGAGGATGGAAATTACAAAGAGGGCTCTTCCTAAACCCTGTTATGATTTGCAGAGGTGGTACAAGAGCTAATCCATCACTCCATTCCCACTCAGCTCTGTCCTTAAACTGAAGGAAGCAGCAGTGGCGATTCTGAAGACTCAGAAAATCCACTGAATCTTCAACATCCGCTCAACATTCCTCAGAAGCGATTTGAAGGCACTTGAGTCAATGCTTTAAATTGATGCATAGATATCATTTGAGGATCCAATTCGACTGCATCCCTTTAAACTGAGCAACCCATTCAAAGCTTTGCACAGTTGTTCTTGGCTGGGCTTTCATCTGGAAGCGCCTATGGGATGTTTTCCCTTCAGAAAATAGAGCCCCCCCCTTTCCTGTTTGTTCTCTGAACAGAGGAAGACTATAACTAGCAAACGTGACCAACAAATGAAGCAAAAGGTGAAGAGAAGGACTTAGCTGCTGAACCACGTGATCTGACTTAAATGGCTTCCTGCACGGATGCTGAGACCGTAAGCCTTAGCAGGAAAATGTTCAGGAAAGAGAAAGCATTTATAGTGGCAGGATTTTTTTTCCTTTTTTTACCAAAATAAATGAAAGGAAATCTTGCATGTTGGTAAAAGTTTGAAGTCATTTTTAGGTCACCAGGCTTTATTCTGGGTGTCCAGATTCTAACTCCCAAAGTTCAGATACCATCTCAATCTGTAGAGTTACTGGAAGACTTTAGATCCGTTATCCTATTTTGTAAGATGTTTGGGAAAATGAAATTGGGTAGAAGTAGGAACAGAGCATACATATGTTCTACTACATTTATAAATAGTTGTCAATATCACTATCAGTCCTGTATTACTGATACTGAACTAAATCAGTTTAGTTTGTTCCAGTCATGATTAATAATTATGAATTATTGTGAATTCATGTTAGATAATATTTTAAGCCCTTAAGCCTCTGTTAGTCAATATTAGCTCCTGTTCTGCTAAAATCAGTTCAATTTTTCCAGTGGCAGCATGACCCCTGTAATCATTCAGGGATCTTTTAAATGTTGGCTTGGCTCAGTTTCTCTGTTTTAAGGAATCACACACACACACAAACTTGAATTTACACATTATATAGAACTGACGCCATTAACACATATTTTTGAAAAGCTTTCTCCTTTTTAAAGTTTGGCAATGCTCACTAATACCTCTGATGTGCCTTCTCCAGTTGGTTAATGTAACATTTTCCAATTTCCAGTATTTAACTTGAGTGTTAATTTTTCTCAGCATGCACAATTTAAGGCATCTTCAAAGCAAAAAAAAAGGGGGAATGCGGGCAAATGCATCCTTTTCATAATAAAATGGGAGAAAACACCAAACTCTTCCAATTCCTCTCTCCCCCACATTTGAACATGTGCTCCTGTGAAATAAGAAGGCAGAAGATACTTATGACAATTAAGTCTGGAGGCTGTCTAGAAAGAAGCGGTTTGACTGTTGTGGTCTCTTTTCAACCACAGGGATTTAGTGTGATGTTAAGGCAAAGTTGCATGTTACATTATACCAGATGTTTCTGCACTTTGAGACCTTTGTAAAGGAGAAAAAAGTGTGGTACAAATTTATCAGTTAATCAAACTATAGGAAAATCTATGCCTTTCATAGGAAATTTCTATATATCAGAGTAATGGTATCAAGAAAACTCTGTACTGGACCATTGATGAGGAATTTTAGGATAAAGTTATACTTACAGTACATATGGCAAGTTATTTTAATTTTGATAATAGTGTCAATCCTGAAGCTGGCCTGAGCAATTATGGAGGTATTACCTGGAATCCTGACAAATAGAGCTACCATTGTTTTTAAATGAGAATTGCAAAAATGCAGCAACACGTTTCATATGTTTATTACCAAAAGTAATAATCCACCATTAACCAATTGTTTGATTAAATGAAAGTTTTAAAAAGAGCTTAAAATGACAGAACAAATTTAAAATGTATTAACAAAAGGTCCACAACTAGTTCTTGCTATGCTATGATACGTTACCTTCATTAAAGGCATTTTTATGCAATGTACAGGCCAAAAACTAGATGTGAACACTTGCCAGTTGTTTAAGATTTTTCATTATTAAATAACTAGCGCTGGGAGATTAGCACCATATGGGAAAAGTATCAACCTTTCTTCTCACTGTGATAAGCTCGCCTAGTGCCCATATGGTTATTGTCTGTGATGAGAAACAAACAATAAATAATTCCGAGAACCACTAGTTTTGTTTCTCTTACTACTAATAGTAGGAAAGCTTCTGATTGCAAAGCAGGATTTAAAATCGACTGGTCCTCATATCATAGTTCCAGCTCACTTTTGTCCACTATTCATTCTATCTCTTGATCTTGATCTATAACTCCACTAGCTATCATATGTAATTTCAAGAGCACACAGAATTCCTCAAACTGGGGGGCCCACCCTTGCCCTTTGAGTAGTGGTTATCACTATGTTCTAAAAAGTGAGGGGAACATTTTTAGTAAATGGGATTACTAGTGATAGATTTTATAATTTCCCATTCTGCCATATTAAAAATTATCACCAGGTTAGGGTTAGGGTTAGAGTTAGCATGCCAAGATGAATACATCATAAATGATGGGGAGCTACATGTGCAAAGAAGCCCATTTTGTATCTGCTGACAACATATTGTGGAGGAATTAAGACCTGGCCTTGAAAATGGAAAGTGAACTCTTAAAGGGGAAGGTTTTCAGAAAAGATTGCTCTGACTTGAAAAGGGAAAAGGCATGAGAAAGAAACTCAAGATAAGATTGCCTTGACTTTGTTTGATATAAGATGGGGCTATTATACACCAAGACAATAAAAAGAGCTTTTCTGGAGTCCTTGCCATGCCTGTTTTTTGATCTTGTCTACCTCAAACAGTTGACACATAAAGTATAAGCAGAATGAAGCCTCCATCTTGGTGCTGTGGCAAGGTGAAGCTAGGATTTTTGGTTTGAAAAATAGTGTTTTCCCTGACAAAATGGAGAACTATCACCTACTGCATGCAAACATTTCAATGCATATGAAAAGCTGCTGTTCAATTGCCTCCAGGTACCAGAACCTGTGGCTTCATGATGATTTGTGAAGATGATGTGGCTATTAGAAAGACCAGCTGCATCTCTGGCCCAGGTGTTATTTTTGTTAGTGTGGTTAGGCCAGGGGAAGATTGACCTTGTAGAAGACTGAATGTGGGCTTTCCACGAGGTTGATATTCCACTTGCCTTATCTTCCTCCACTATTTTGCAAAGTTCAAAGTATGAATAATTTACACAGGGAAGCAGTGGAGTGGCTCTTTGGATGATTAGAATGGGTGGGAGGAGGATTCTCTCTAACCTTGATGACATTCTGTCAGGGCAGCTACATTCCCAGATTCCTGGCAGAGACAGAATACAAGGCAGGCTTTGATGCCAGCGGTTCTTCTATTAAAATACTTTTCCATTTCAAGGATAGAAGGGAAGGCTACATGGATGAGCCTTCAGGATTGTACAAGCATTCTTTTAGCTAGCCTCCAGGACTGAAAAGTTCACTGTTCTTTATATTTTAATAGAGTCTAAAATCTACACCAAAGATCTGAATTCTTAATAGAGTTCAAATCAACACTTATTTATTGGGCTGTAAATAAAAACTATTTGGACTAGTTGGCATCTATTTTGAAGTTATTATATTTCATAACTTGGGGGGACTGAGATTTATTATAATCTTTTCTTGCACTTTTTTCTTTTCGTTTTCTGTCTTTTTCTTTCGATTTGCTTTTTCCTCTATATAACCCTAAAAAAAGAACATATTTGACACATAGCAGTCAATCCCAAATAATTAGAATTGATTGCAGCTTCAAATGTTGCAATAACAATATGGTAATAGTTATTTCTATTCTAGTGGACACAGCAGTAGCTGAAGACAGCAGGAGAGAAGAGATGGTTAAAATCACAAAACCCAAGGACCTGTAAATAGAAGTCGAACGGCTGTAACAAAAGGAAACAAAAATAGTGCCAATAGTAATAGGTGCCTTGAGCATCGTCCCAAAATAGTTGGAGCATCACTTGAATACCATTGGCATGGACAATAATCATCATCAGTCAACTACAAAAGACAGATTTACATTTTGTGATGACACCTTTGAAATAATGCAACATCTACTTATTGCAGTTCCTTGTGAAGGACCCGACAGTTGAAAAAAAACTGCCAAATCCAGTCTAAACCTCTGGCTAGGACAAATCGAGACCAACTGAATTAATATTCAAATCATGAATTTCACATTTACTATCAATACAATTACAGAGATCCTTTATTAAATATTCTTGGAGATGTCTAAAAGATCCAAAGCAAGTGGGTTTTTTAACAGAGCCTTTGCCTTGAATCAAATATAACTCACTCATCTTATCTAATATGCATCTTTTAATGCTTTTCATTCTTTGATCAATTTCTTTAAAGTGGGACTAATTATGATCTATTCACAAATAATTCACCCATAAGCTTCTTTGTTCATATATTTCATTCATATTCCACTCTTTTTCTGAACAACTCCATTATTTTCTTTTCATTCCATCCTCAAGAGCTTATGGTGAACCTCACCATTAAGAAAGACTCTGGATCCAGTTTTTCTCAGCAGCAATCTACCATACAATGTGGATTCTCTGATTAAGCTCAACAATTGTTAGAAAAATCAAACATTAAAACTTATTGCTTCATATAGAAGAAGACTTTGTCATTTTAAAACAAACATATTTCTAGGGAGCTGAAGAAGCTTCTTGGATGAGAAGCAAACCATCTTCAAAGGAAAACCAGAAGTTGCCCCTTGAAAAAGCATCTTTGGGACAACCATGACCTGGGTCTTCATAGACATTTATTCATTTGAGTTCATGTGTGGGTGTATGTATGTTCTTTCAGGTTAGATTTCACTCCTGATAATAGTTTCTTGGCAGCATTTTAAAAAGTAGATTCTCCTTGCCTTCTTCGTAATGCTAAGAAAAAACAACTGGTCCAAAATCACCCACTTGGACTCACCACTAAGGCAGGAGTAAAATCAGAGTCTTCAGCTGGTATAGGAGGAAAAAAAACTGTGATGAGACTGATTTTGCAAACTACAAAACTACACTTGGCAGAAAAAATGTACAGTATGTCTATGCAACAGTGGATTTCACTTATTTTTACCACTGGTTCACGTTCATCCCAGTTATTCATGGATATCTACATTTCATTTCAAAAATCCCAGAAATTTCACCATATGATACAAGTTTAAAAAATAAAATAAAACTTGGCATTTTAAATTTGATTTTCCAGGAACTAGAAAATCAGATATAAAATTAAAAAAACTGAAAGTGTCTAAGGAAGTTATACAGAAACACCTAGATTGAAACCTTATTCCAAATTCTCACATCAAAGCAGAAGTCTATCAGATCAGCATGCCCTTGTCCAACCTCTTTATATCAAGTTCCTTCTGAATTCACAACTCATTCATGCTGTAAGTTGTATGAAAACTATCTGAGCCATAATAGGCCATGAATGCACATTGTGAAAATATGAATCACTGGAATAACATATCCAAAACTTTATGTTCAAGTGCTCTAAACTTTCGTTAAAATAACATTACAACTCCACAGTTTTTCAGCTAACTGAGTGTCTGGGCAACTTCCAAGTATTATGGATAGTTTAAAAAAGTTATCAAGCTATGCCTTAGTCAGACCAAATGCAATCCTTAATTCATCTTCTGATGCAAGTGGTACCATCTGCACATGTATCTCAAAAATAGTCTATGGGGTTTTTTCCTAAGTAAGTAGACACTGAATCATATCCTTAAAAAAGTTGAATCAATGGTCAATCTTCTGCCCAAGAGTCAATCATAATACAGAAGTATTTCAGACTAAAGAAAAGACTGTGCTCTCCATCTTCTGCCAAGAATTTGAGGGGCTCTTCAAGCAGACTCTTCATGTTATCATTCCTTCACTAACATCTGTTCAAATCAACAGATTCTATTTCATTCTAATCAAAATAATAGCCAAATTACTAGGTGTAGTCAAAGTTTTTACCAAAGTAAAGCTGGTTATTCTACATATATATGGTTATTCTTATTTGAGAATATTTGTTGCTAATTTATCTAGATCAGGCATTCAGCGAAGAGTACTGAATTGTCAGCTCCACTAGATAGACTGGACCAGGAAATCAATTTCACAGGAAGAATAAAATTGTAAGATTCTCCGATTATAGCTAATCTCAGAATTACCTTTACTGAGATTAGATATAATCAGAGAATCTTACAACTCTAATTGTGCTGTATCATCTCCTCTTTGCTACAATTCAATAATCAGGCAATGTTATTCCATTATCCTGGTGGCGCAGTGGTTAGAATGCAGTACTGCAGGCTACTTCTGCTGATTGCCAGCTGCCTGAAATTTGGCAGTTCAAATCTCACCAGGCTCAAGATTGATTCAACCTTCCATCCTTCTAAGGTGAGTAAAATGAGGACCCAGATTATTGGGGGCAATATGCTGACTGTGTAAATTGCTTAGAGAGGGCTGTAAAGTACTGTGAAGTGGTACATAAGTCTAAGTGCTATTGCTAATGCTATCTTGTCTTTAAACATTGTCAGCCTTCTTTGCCAAGCAAATAGTTCCTAGTAATGATTCCTGCAGGTTTCCATCAATGTCATCTTCCTTACTCTCTGCAGATATATAGATATTTGTGGCTGCACTTGGATCCTGGAGCATCCACTGGGGGAGGTGGGAGTGGGTTAAAATAATAAAATGCCATGATGTGATGCCACCATGTACAATCATGTGATTCCTGCTCTAAGAAAAAGAAGAAAAACACATGTTGTATCTTTTCATTTCTTGGGCGCAGAGATTGAATGTTTATTTAAATTTGATTTAATTTGAAAACGGACCATTCTTTTGGGCTGGGACAACCAGTAAATCTTTTATCATTTCAATGGGAACTTTATAGAGCCCAAAAGGCATTGCTGCAAATTAAAAAAAGATCGGAAGCTGATGCCTTGCTATTTGAATGCTAGCTTCTTGTTTATTTTTAATTAAAACGATCTTTAAAATATCAGGTAGAGAATGGAAATTGGGGGCACTTGGAGGTGAAGAGTGCTGGGGACAAATTAAGTTTGGCTGGCTTTATCTTGGCCATCCTAACTTGGTTATTCATCTACTGTCTGTGGGAGAACAAAGATGATCAGGCTACCTTCTGTACTGAGCCTTCTGTGAGGCAAGAAAAAAATCTGGATTATTCCTTGAGAATGCCCTGCAGTAGAAAAGAGAGCTAGAAGCTTCCTGTTACAGGATCAACTGTGGTAGTTTAAAGAGCCTGGCTGGTTGCTCTGTTTTCTAGTCTAGTTCAGACAGAGGAAGCATCTCCTGAAGATTTACTAAAGTTTTTTTTTTTAAAAAAAAAGAAATGCCCTTCAGGAGAAAGGCCGGAGAGAACTTCCTTCTGAAGACTATAGCTCCTTAAAAAAAGCCCGGTAAACAAACAAGTCGAAAGGAGAACGCACGAGTGTGAGAGAGATGGAAAGAAAATGCACACAAACAGCAGCAGACCATTTGACAGGAAAATAGCACCCTGACCTTCTCTGGTTAAAAGCTATCAATCAAGTTTAAATTTAGCTCCCCCACGGTCTCAGATGAACAGGAGGCAGCCAGGGCAAGGCAAGCTTAACGCCTGAGAATGTTTGTACTGTGTGGCAAGGAAAAATAAGAAAGAGCCACCCAAGCTTAAAGTCAACAAAGGCCAGCCTGTAAAAACAAATGGGGCCGATGAGAATGGGGCTGCCACCAGAAAGCTCATTAGCGGCCAGATGCACCCACTGGAGCCGTCTCTCTTCAGCTTCCTGAGAGACAATGCTGCCGTCCCATTGATGCCGCAGACTCTTGGGCTCAAGAGCTCTTTCCCTCTGCCATCAGAGAAGAGAAGCCCACTCCTCAGACCACAGGAGTCCTGTCCTTCCCTGAAGTCCCCCTGGCTTTGGGAGACCAGTGGTTGAGAGCAATCAGAAGAACAAGACAGGGAAAATTGTAGGATTGTCTCAGAAAGAAAGCAGTTTTTCAAGGCAAGAAATAAGTGTAGAGATTTGGAATTAGGGAAGGGGAATCCATCCATGTTTGCTTATTTTCCATCTACGTTGCTTATTTTTCATCACTCAATCACATGTCAAGTTCAGAATGCCAATTTGAGATCCACAGGTATTCAGAGAATGAGGTCAACGTCCACAAGAACAAGGCCCTGCTTTTTGGCATATGCAATGCATGCAATGTCCAGACACACACACAAGGGGCAGGACTTCAAACACAATATTGAACCTGCTGGCAACCTGCAAATTTTGATACCCCTCGTGGATGCTGCTCTCCATTTTTTTGTAAACAAAAAAAAAGTTGCACTAAAATACATTTTTGTAAATGTTTGTTTTCTCTATAATTTCATTGAGGGTGCACATTTCCCTAAGATAATGTGCACTTTTGCACATTATCTTCCCTTAAATACACAAACACATATACATTTTTTAAATTGTTGGTGAACTGCATTGACTATCTACCAAAACACAACCAATTATGTTTTCAAAACTAACATATCATACTGAAAAACATTTGGCTAAAACATTTCCACTTGCATTCCAGGGTTGTTGTTTTTAAATCAATCTGGATCAGCATTCAAATATGGAGTCTTCACGGGCAATCCAAGGTAGTCTAGTCTAGTAAAAGGTTTATTTATTTTCATAATATTTTTATAATTTCTGTCCCACTAAATCTCAAAAACAATTTAATTGAAAATCAACCATTTTGATGGTTCATGGTAGCATACTGCACATGCTTATTCAGCTGGTCCTTGAATGAATGATAATCACATTCTTATTTGCAATCACCATTTAAAGCTACGTTTGTTGGGAAAATAAAATAAATAGGTAACCAAACCAACCCTAAGTTAGAATCAGTTAGAATCCGGCCAAAGTAGTCTATCAAGTAATCCCAGGGGAAATTACTCCTAGACTAGTGTCCCAATTTTAGGAAATGAAGGGAGTTGAAACCAGCAGTAAAATTTCTCAAGAGTAATGCCAAGTCTCTGGAGCTCTGGTGCTGTGACGATCAGGCTGACCCCATCTCGGGAAGCCTTCAGGAGTTGTTGAAATCAAAGCTGTTCCAAAGAACATTTTCTTGAGTTGTTACTTTTCTTGTTACTTGTTTTTATATCTTTAGGCATGCCATGGATGTTTTAGTTTTTTTCTGTTGTGTAAATCAGTCAAGAGATGAACTGTCAAATTTACAAAGTATGCAAACAAATAAATTGACGATAATCTTATACATGTTATCAACGATAATCCTGTTGAACTCCATGTACTTTCTTTCAGAGATATTTTATAGACAATGATAGATAGATGAGAGAGAGAGAGAGAGAGGGAGGGGGAGGGAGGGAAGGAGATGTTTCAGTAGCTGGACATAGTAGAATAGAAGGAAGTAGGGGAAAAAATCACAAAATGCAAAGCCCTGCAAATAGAAGTAGAATGACTATGGCACAAGAAAACAAAATGATGGTGCCTTTGATACAATACTAAAATATCTGGGGCACCACTTGAATACCATCAGCATTGTCAAAATTATCACCTATTAACTGCAAAAAGCAGCTTTACGTAGTATTGATTGTGTCCTGCGACAACACCTTCAACAACAACATCTGTTTATTCTAGGTCCTTAGAAGGGCTCAGTAATGCCAAATTGGGTCTAAATATCTGCCTCATTGTGTAGCCAACCTTAATCATATATGCCTCCCACGTGTACTGATCCTCCTCCTCCTCCTCTTCCTCCTGCTGTGACCTATTCCAGAGCCAGTCACCAGTACCACACCACACCACATCACGAAATCACCTGAATTTGCTATCCTGAAAGTGGGAATAGTAAATTTTACCCCAGCATAACTTTTGCTGGTTCAGGGGCTAGGAAATAGTTCTTTAAATTAGCCAGGCAGACCCCTTTATATCCTTTGCTAATTAGGATTCCTCTTTTCTTCCTTTGACCCTCCAAACAGTTTCTCATAATGTTTCACATGGATCTCTTTATATCTCACTCTCTTGTTTAAGGTTACTATATCTTGGCTGCATACTGTAGATGTGAATGTCCACTAACTGCACTTTATCACAGATCATAGATATGTCACACACTGCAAACAAAAAAATTCCAAAATATTGCAATAATTTGGAGACCAGATATTTCTAAGATCTTCTTATCCCACCATTACAAAATAAGGCAGTGATATGCTTTAACCAGAACAGATACTACACTGTACTCATTGCAGAAAACCTACAGAGCAGCAATTCCATTTGGGAACAAATGCTGCCATACATGAAAGGGGCTTCAGGATAGAGCCTGACTGTGGATAAGCCTTTATGTGGATAAGCACAAACAACTTTTGTAACATCATTTGTTTGCCTAAGAGTTGCCTAAGAAAGTTGGCCCAAGTAGACAGATGCATCTCTGCCCAGCTTCCTGATGCTCTTTGTAACCCCTGCTGGAAGGCTGAATGCCTGTTTGTCTGGAGGCTGCCTTTGGTGAACTTGAAGCACAAGGAGGAAGAAGGAACAGTCCTCCAAGCTTCAGCCTGGCTGGGAATGTCACCTGGTCCTGCAAAAGGGCAGACCCCGCAGGCAGCAGAGGTCAGCTTCTCAAGTGGGATCAAATAAAAATGACAGGCGTAGGCCTTGTCCATAAAAGGACCTCTTTGAGGTCAATTAAAAAAAAGCAATTCATTTTCTGTTCCCGTTTAGCCTCTTTAGAACAGGCAGTATGAGAAAAGGCCTGTGAACGGTTCTTGTTTGGAAGCTGGCCAACCAACAGAAGGACGCCCAGCTCTTTTTCACAGGACCTTTAGCTGCCATTGCTAACCCACGAGCAGCTTCAGCTGCAAGTTAGTCCTCTGTCTTGCCTCCCAGGCTTCCGTCCTCCCCACGCACACATGCTTTACCTCCCAGAGATGTCTGCTCACCACCGTGCCTGACTGCCGTGCCAAAGCAGCTGGCCTTTCGCGGGACACAATCTTGAGAATCAGAGACAGGAAATTTAACAAAGATCCTCAGAGACAGGCTAGATATAATGAAACAACAATAACAATAGAAATGGATTGTTGTTGTGTTGTTGTTGTTGTTGTTGTTAAAACCTGGTTTTCTTCCTGTAACTCCCTATCTTTGGTTTTGAAGAGAAAACTATTCTCCTCATGTTTGGGATAAAAATGTCCCCTCCTTCCTCTCTCTAACAGACACAAATAGAATCGGGCTGCATTCTTGTTTCGAGTTCCCACCAAAAAAAAAATCCCTGCATAACAAACATATGATCGTTCAAAGAAATGAATGGTTGTACTGAAAAGCACTAGCAAATGAAAAATAATCAGGAAAGGTCAGACGGTGGGTAACTTTCATTTTTGATTGTGGGAAACAGCAAAAGCTGGGGATGGGGGATGACATTTTTATTGTTTTAAAAATCCTAACTGACCCTCTGAATTGATTTGGATCTATGTGCTTCCCTAAAAGCAGGGATCTTTGAGGGAGATTTAGCTCTATTTCTTTTTTTTATTTTTTATTTATTTTAAACACACAAACACATCAACAAAAACAAACACATGACTTAAAACAACATAGGGACAAGAAGTTCCATCATATATCATACAGCAGTTCCGTATCGGTTTCTTTGCAGTTAGTGTTTTCCCTTCTATACATTTCTATCTTGCGTTCATGGTCTCCTTATTCATTATCCATTTTTATGTACAATTCTATATTTATTTATACTTAGCTATTTATAACAAAATATTGTTTACCTATATTGTGTTTTATATTCTTACTGTCATTTATTCTCTTACATACAATTATATATATATATATATATATATATATATATATATATATATATATATATATATATATATATATATATATATATATATATATATATATATATATATATATATATATATATATTCACATAGTTATTCTTTTTCTTTGCCATTCTTATACTTTTGTTATTCCATTTAAAGGTTATAATATACAATTTGAGTTGCTTTGTTTACCATCCCTAGCCTAGCACCTGTTGTAACACCACCAAGCTCTATTTCTTTTTAACAAGACAACTGGATTAATAGGTGGCTATATGCCAGATTAGGCTTCTTACTCTTACCCTCAGAGCTGCCTCCTTTCTGAGATTTCTTGCTAACTGGAAATGCCACTTGCTCCAAGAAATAAAATATATGCAGAAAACAGCAAATGTATATAGATAATCATTATGATGAAAGAGAAGGTTCATGGCAGTAACTCCACCCTATGAGTGGAGTGAGGTGCACAGATCATGTATAAGAAGCAGACAAGGAACTTCTCCTTGGCCACTGAGGTGCTTCATTAACCAAGGAGAAGTTCCCTGTCTGCTTGTTATACATGGGTAGGATATTGATGGTTCAGGAAGAACTCAAGTAGCTCTGTATAAATGTGCAGAATTAGAGTGAGGCCGTTTCTTCTTCGGTGGAAGACTTCATGGTGAGAAAAATGTGGACTTGCCATCATCAGATAGGATTGGGAAGGGGAAAAAAACAAATCCTGCCTAAAATACTATAAGGTCCAATATATTAATGATTCTTGCTGAACAAGTCATCTGATTTCATATAGAGCCATTTTTTGGGTTCCACTCAGAAGAAGAAATAAAAGCCAGAGAACCAATCTGGAGTAGTGATCAAGATGCTGAACTACAAACTGGGAGACCATGAGTTCTAATCCTCTCTTAGGCATGGAAGCTGCCTGGGTGGACTTTGGTCTGGTCATTCTCTCTCAACTCAACCCACATTATAGGGTTATTGTGGTGGGAAAATAAGAGATGAGAGCATTATGTACACCATTTTAAGTTGCACAAAAATCATTTTAGGATATGCATTTAAGAAATGAATGAATATATCAAAATTGTCTGAGAAAGAGCGGAGAGTCCAACTATGATCGTTGGTGTCATAATAAAAGCAAGTAGAGCTGTTTCATAGGTAGCAATAGCACTTAGACTTACATACTGCTCCATAGTGCTTTACAGCCCTCTCTAAGTCAGCATATTGCCCCCAACAATCAGGGTTCTCATTTTACCAACCCTGGAAGGATGGAAGGCTGAATCAACCTTGTTCAATGGTATGTAGCTAAGCTTTGCTTTTAAAATATCACAGGGCAACTCCCTGTTCTGCTAAATGCTAAATAACTTTTTTTCTGGCAGAAGCAATAAAATATTAACTGTAATTTCTATGGTGAGATGCAAAATTTAAACTGGAACTTGTTTTAGAAGCTTGGGTAAATAAAATCTTTTCCGCTGGAATTCTTCCAAATGATAAAGACAGCATCAGACAAATTTTCTCTCCCTTTAGTCATTACCCAACTTGCTTAAAGGTACACAGTAAAAGATCACGATAAGGAACTTGAAGATTCAGTAGTCCATATAGTAGGAATTGGCAGTCTTTGACCACAGAGTAGGAGTTGGCAGTCTCTGACTGTAATTGAATGTGGTTTTATTCATTTATGTAACAACAAACTTGAGCTGTCTATATAAATTTCACAGGTCGCATTAACTAATCTTGACTCTGAAACATATACAGGTAGTCATCAGCTTACAACTATTTGTTTAGTGACTGTTCAAAGATATAACTTCTCTGAAAAAAGTGACATGATTAGTCCTTGCATTTATGAACCTTGCAGCTTTGTGATCAAAATTCAATGCTTGGCAACTGGCATGTATTTATGATGGTTGCAGCATCTCAGAGTGATGGGATCACTATTTGCTACCTTCCCAGGAGGTTTCCAACAAGAAAAGTCCATGGAAGAAGCTGGATTTCCTTATTGACTGTGTGATTCACTTAACTGCTGCAATGATTTGCTTAACAACAATAGCAAAAAAAAGGTTGTAAAATCAGGCACAGCTCACTTAACAACTGCCTTGCCTAGCAATGGGAATTCTAGTCCTAATTGTGGTTGTGGCTAAAGCTTACTAGATACCAGTCAGTCTCACTGAATTTAGATCCTTCCTTCAAGTATGGAAAGTTGTAGTATCTTATTTGACTATTTGACAAAGGGAGAAAGCATCTCTCTCATTGGATACACCCCTGTTAGTGGAAGACAGCAAGCTGATCCTATCCTTCATCTGGCAGTCTTTATTTTTTGTAATGGAGACAAGAAATGATCCATAGCGAATGTCTTAGGACTGCTTAGCCTGGCCCCAACAATCCTAAACATGTGTCTGTGCTGTGACATTGCGTGACATTGTTTGTATAATGCCATATTACATGAGTTTCTGGTGTGGCTTTTGGAATATCTCCACAATTACCACAACGGCTGTTCAGGCAGCAAATTTGCATCAAGTATCTCCACAAGCCAATTCTCCTTCTTTTCTAATCAGCTGCTTACTGAAAAATGAGCCCGGAGCGAAGCGGAAGCTGCCTTCCCTTCCTCCATCCTCTCTCTCTCTCTCTCTCTCTCTCTCTCTCTCTCTCTCTCTCTCTCTCTCTCTCTCTCTCTCTCTCTCTCTCTCTCTCTCTCTCTCTCTCTCTCTCTCTCTCTCTCTCTCTCTCTCTCTCTCTCTCTCTCTCTTTCTCTTTCTCTTTCCCCCCCCTCTCTCTCTCTCACACACACACTATAATCTGGATGAAGAAAATCTAGCAGTGAAAATAATGAGCCAACTCTGAATCATTTATAACAAAGAAAACAAACTTTTCTTGCGTATCTTGATGGAAGTCTCTTAAACCCAAATTTTTCCAGGATTCTTGAAAGATAAATGTTTAAATCCAACAAGGGTCTAAAGGCTTGGAACTATTGTAATACACTTGTTAAGGTATAGAAATTGTAATTTATTTATTTATTTATTTATTTATTTATTTATTTATTTATTTATTTATTTATTTATTTATTTATTTATTTATTTATTATTTATAGGCCGCCCTTTTCCCTGAGGGGACTCAGGGCGGCTTACAATTTGTGGGGAGGGGAATACAGGACAAGACATGAGACAATACATAAGTAAAAATAGAACACAACATTCATTCATCATTCGGGTGGGGATGGATTAGAATCTTTATCCCCAGGCCTGACGGGATAGCCAGGTCTTGAGGGCTGTGCGGAAGGTCTGGACGGTGGTGAGGGTGCGAATCTCCACGGGGAGATTGTTCCAAAGGGTCGGAGCTACTACTGAAAAGGCTCTCCTCCGCGTAGTTGCCAGTCGACACTGACTAGCAGATGGAACTCGGAGGAGGCCTAATCTGTGAGATCTAATAGGTCGTAGGGAGGTAATTGGCAGGAGGCGTTCTCTCAAGTACTCAGATCCACTACCATGGAGGGCTTTATGGGCGGTAAGTAGCACCTTGAAGCGCACCCGGAGATCAACAGGTAGCCAGCGCAGCTCGTGGAGGATAGGTGATATGTGGGCGAACCGCGGTGCGTCCACAATCACTCGCGCGGCCGCATTCTGGACTAGCTGAAGTCGCCAGATGCTCTTCAAGGGCAGCCCCATGTAGAGCACGTAATGATATGTGAAAAAGACCTTGTAAGACTGGCAAAGAGCTGCCAAAGAAATGGTCCAATAAGAGACAGCATAGCCCGCAACTGGATAGTGGGCAAGACATATGGGTCAGAAGAGGCCTTCCCTACTTTTTCAGGTTGTGAATGATAGTAGTAGGGGTGGTGTGGATTGTATTTTCAGACTTCCAAGATTCTGTCAATGCAATAGGTGCAGGGGTGAAATGCTCTGAAGTCTGCTATCAGTTCGCCGCAGGCACTTTTCTGAGCCTTTTCTGAGTCTGCAAAGCAGGGGTGGGTTTCTCGCCCCGTTCCAACCGGTTCGGTTGGAACGAGGCCGGCGGCATCCTCGCGCACGCACGCGGTGTCCTCGCGCACGCACGTGGTGCGTGCGTGCACACACGTGGCGCATGCGTGCACACACGTGGCACGCGCATGCGTACTAGCATCTGCACGATGCTCCAGCTGCTCCTGGAGGATCGCGCAAGCGCTGTATGCGTTCTGCGCATGCGTGGAAGCGCAGAATTGTAAAAACCGGGTAAGGAGCGGGCGCGGGTGTGCGGGTGCGCGCAGGCGCGGGGGGGGGCTTCGCCGTTCCCGGAAGTTACTTACTTCTGGGTTCGGCGACCAACCGGATCGCAGGGACCGGTGCAAACCGGTTGAAACCCACCCCTGCTGCAAAGGTAAGTAGAACGGGGGGGGGAGAGGGCAACAGCTGTGCCGCACGATTTAGATTCGCTGGAAAGATTTCCTGCTTTCTAGCCAATGTAAATTGCACGGCACAGCTGATTGTCACACAGCTGATTGGGTCATAGTTTTAGATTAGATTAGGGTCACATTGGTTGGAGCTACAACATCATATCCAAGAATGGCAAGTCATTCATTTGACAACAGAAACCAGTGAATCTAAACTAAGTATCTTCAGGAATGGTTTCACACTGCTGCCTTCAAATCCATAGAAAACATGCCATTCTTCCAACACTTCTGATATGATTTAATCATCTTATCTCCAACCAATTTTCCTAGTTAGAGCTGACAAAAATTCAAAAAGGATAGTGAATCCAAGAAATGTTATGGACATTTAAATTTTACTTATTTCAGTGGGAGAGCTAACCATATTCTTCAATGCCTCCCATGGGAATGGCTTAATTTTAGCAGAATTCAATTAATTAGTTAATCTTCAAATTAATCCTGTATAATAATTGAAATCACATAAAATGATACCACAGATAGTTTTGATTCTGGCATTTGCTACTTCAAAATAAAATTTAATTAAGATTTTTCCTGCAGGTCTTCCATACTCCCTCATCATAAGTGCCTCCCTCATTACAGAGTTTTTAAAATCTAGATTTATTTTATGAATGAAATGTAGAAGAAGAATATAGGTACAAACAGCACATGAACTTTTAAAATGAAAACAGGAAATGCCTAATCATTACAATACCAACTTCTACTTATAATGAAGGGGCAGGCATAGTATTCCCTCATTCCCGGCACTTCTGCATTATAAAATAAGGATATTAAAGAAAATGCCTGTGGTATGTATTGCAAATGAACGGGCGATCTTCAAAAAATGAACAGACTCCTCCTACATTAAATGTGATTTAATGCAGGTTATCTTTTTATTTACTTGGCTCTAAGGCCAGAATGTTACATAGTCATGTAAAATGTAGAATTCATTTTTCTGGTCTCTGCAGATATTTATCATTCCACATAAGATGTAATATGATGTGAGGAGCCAGACTGGCTGCTGAGACTTTCTGATGCTTGAAAGTAGTGGAAACTACCGAGAATACTTAAGGGGCTGAAACATCAGTGTTTACCATTTCCATCTGGACTGTTGGAAGTAATTCTAAAAGGGTTGCAAATGATTTGGGGATATAATACATCAGAGCATGTATTAGAGCAAATACATTCCAGTTACCTTCTACAGCACATGTTGAAATGGGGACAATGTGGGGTAGCACAGTTGACTAACCAACAAAATAATAATTAAAAATCAAAGCATGGCTGCATTAATGAGACCATTTTTTGAGGAGAGTGCTATTGGGCTCTCATGTCTATCATAATGATGAGGTTAAAGTTTTTTCAGGAGCAATTTAACCTTAAATGGCCTGATTATCATAATTATCTGTTGACATGGTGTTGCTAAAGAGACATTAGGACATTAGAATCACAGCACTTCTGTGGTTGGCTAGATTCATTAATGACAGGACTTGCTTAACTATGGCTTGTTTTTCATACATGAGTTCACACCACATTCTGAACTAAACCAAACCCTTCTTTTAAATTCAAGGTTCCTGCGAGTAGAACAAACAGAGACAATTTGTAGAACATGGCTGTAATTGTTGGATGCTAGGACTAAGGAGACTCGGGTTCAAATATCATTTAGCCCATTTTGCCCAAAATTCTTAGTATTACTCTGCATGTCCTTCCATAGATCATAGCCAGAAAAGTCAGTGAATGACTCAGTGGTGAAATTCAATATTTTTACTACTGGTTCTGTGTGCGTGGCTTGGTGGACGTGTCAGGGAAAGGATACTGCAAAATCTCCATTCCCACCCCTCTCTGGAGGTGGCATTTGCTGGTTCTCTGAACTACTCAAAATTCTCCAGAACCTGTCAGAACCTGCTGGATTTCACCCCTGGAATGACCTTAGCTAATCTTCTCTTGCATCATAAAGGGAAAACAAGACATAAAACAAACAACAAAACAGCCAGTTGTCTGGAATCATATAGGGTCTCCTGCTAGAATAGGGGATTGGTCTAGAAGATCTTCAAGGTTCTTTCCAACTCTGTTATTCTGTTACTTCTGTAAGATGAATGAAGCAAGGAAAAAACAGAAGAGAACTATAGTAATCTGAATATGAAGAGCTGGGAGGCAGCAGAAAACCTTAACAATATTTTTATTGTTATAAAACCAGGGGTGGACTTCAAAAATTTTAGAAAGGGGTTCTCTGCCTGGTTGCTGGGTGGATGTGGCCATGGCAGCCTGGCCTAATCAGCCTCCTGCATCATGGCGGGGGGGATTGCCCTCCCTGGGCTCCAGAGGCTTTCCTCGAGCCTTCAGGAGGGCAAAAATGGCTTTCCCAGGGCCTGTTTCTGGCCTTCCTGAACTTCCGGTAGTCCCGTTTTTCATCCTCCCTGAGCCTCTGTGTGCACCTTGCACTTACCTGCATCCAAACTGGGTTGTGTGGGGACTCCTGGAAAGGGAGGGGAGAGGTGGGCGGGGACAGCCAGGAGTGGGATTTGGGGGTTCACTGAACTGCACAGAATCTTAGTTATAGGTTCTCCCTAACCCCTGCATAGCCCCATCAGTGAATCCGTATATAAAGCAATATTTATCCTAGACCAGAAGTAAGGAAGAAAGCCAGAAGGTGCATCCAAGTGATTGCAGCACATAAAAGCCCTAATCAATCAGTGGAAGAGAAAGGCTTCTACTCTCCTGGCTTGCAGACCAAGCAGCTGACTTCCAGACATTCACCAATACAGAAAGAAAGACCACAGCCCTCTTCCCATGCTGATTTCAAGACATGCCACCTATGATTTTGAAAGTCACATGTTCTTCCCAAGACCAAGTGCCTGGGCCTTCCTGAATTCAGTTTAAATATGTAACCCAATTTAAATATGTAACAATATATTGTGCAAAATGGTATTTCTTTTTTATCAATACTTAATCTCTCCACATTTACCTTTTACAAATGATCCTGAATTCAAACAATATGAAAAATCACAGCCCTATTTTATCCTATGAATTTGCAAATTCATATAATTAAAATATAACAAAATTTCGTCAGTTCAGAAAGCAGGCGTGATCAATAAAAGCAATGTTCCCATTTTTGTTTTTGTTTCCATTTTGTTGCACCCTGCACCATTATTAAATAGCGTATCTGTAGCATTCTTTTGAATTTAGTGCATTCATTAAGAAAAACACTCTTTAACTTTTCGTCATCACACACTTTTAGATAAGAGAGTTAAACAATACCCTACGTTTAAAAAAAGAAAATAACCCAATTTCCTAGTTTTGAATCTTACATATTAGCTATATCTGAAATATCACTCTAAAAGGTCATTGTGGTGAACATTACTTGGTCCAGGAACAGATAACACTTCCCTAATTGTGTGTTTTTTCCTCCTGAAGATAAACAGGACCAACAAAAGGGCAATTCTTTGTAAAGTTTTAACTATTGACATTGATAAAATGTTGAGATCTAACAAGTCAATGGCTATTATCCTAACTTTTATAAAGAAGGTTGTAGGCAGGTGAATTTGGTGGCAGGACTCCTGTCATAAGGCCAGAAGAACATGCAAACTCTTTCAGAGGCCATACCTACCTCACAAGGCATTGCCACTGTGGTGATAAATAATTACCAAGACTTTGCATTGATGACCAGCATTAACATAGAAGGCTTTTTTGGTGCAGAAAGTCAGATTGTCAGGCACTTATTGTTGAATTGTAGTAATTACTCATTCAGTATTGGAATGCACTTCATAGTTCACTATAGAGCATCCATAGTATTTAGTAGAAGAATCATGTTCCTGAGCTCTGTTACAGCTACTTTCCACAGATCTCAATTCTGTGGCAAACATAGGATTTTATGGCACTCAGCTACATAGAATGTGGCAAAGGCAACTGAAAACAGCAAAAAGTTAATGGATCAGTAAAAATTTGTAGTATTTGTTTAGTAAAATTTGAAGTTGTACAATAATGCATTTCCTCAATCACATATTTGCAAAGCAACTATTACTATTATTTCTGTACCGTGGATGAGAGATGATATGTTTGGTTGGTATTTTGTGAGTTTATGGTGAAGTTGAGATTGGAAACGAGGGAACATAATTTTAATTGTTCTTGTTTAGGTACTGTTCTTATCTAGCTAGTAGACAGAATGAACTGAAATCAGAGGAATTGCATTGTTGTAAAAAGTATACAGTGGACTTTAAGCAAGGAAAGACGCATGGAATTGCATAAAGCCTCAGTTCCTGAAAACCCAACAGTATTTTACCTCAGCAAAAGGATGTTACATTGGTAATGGAATTACTTATGGTTTAGTTGAAGAGCATTGTATCTTCAACTAGCTGATAACCTGGTGTTGTCCAGGTATTTATTTATATAGGGGGAAAATGTCCAAACCAAATGTAATTTCTAATGTTGGATTTTCCCCCTTACCAGAGGGAGCCCCCTTGTGGACTACTGTGAAGCCATTACCATGACAACTCCACTGTGCTGTACAGTAGAAGTCATTTTATGGCAGTACAGTAAAAGCCATTTTAAGGCACAACAGGTTGTATCTTAACAGAACACACATTCCGAGGGGCGTTAGGGATGTCTTAGCCCCACAGTATTTTTTTCGCAGAGTAAGTGAGTCATCTGTGTACCAAGCTTGATTATAATTGCTCGAGGCATTCCAGAGTTATCCTGGATCATACACACACACACACACACACACACACACACACACACACAGCCATTTATATAGCTATATATAGATTATATAATGAGAAATACTGCATCAAAAATAAAACATAAAATGTTTAAAATGCTAAACATTTGCTCTTTCCTATTCTCTTCTAATGAAGCAGATCATAAGCGACTTGGAGGTCAACCATCAGAAGACTGGGTTTTAAAAAAAAATCAAAGCCATTCCTTTTAATTCTTTAAAAGGCAGCCTTTAATTCATTCAAACAGAAATGGAATGTTCATACTAAACCACTAAAATGTTCATAATTTCTTAAAGATGTTCTTTTATATGATATAGAATGATCTGACACAGTAAACCAGCATTAGGTTGTGCTTGTATGATTTTTTTAAAATATTTTTTTTTGTAAAAGCAAACCAACAAACTTCCCACTTCTTTTTCATTTGGTTTATTTATGGATGAATTCCTTCTAAGGGAAATATTAGAAAGATTTGCTGAGGTGTCTAGACAATATTGAACTAGACCATAGAATTAAAGTGTTTTCTTCACCATATTATAGCTCTTAACATATTAAAATATGCTCGGGTCAGAACAATAGTTTTCCATGAATAAAGCTTCAGTGTGAATCTTTATTCTGTGAATTTTAAAAAGAAACTCAACTGAAAGGTCTGTCTGTTTCAGATCTACATTTACTATATTTTCCCTATAAATATCTGTTTATCATCCCACTTGAGAAGAATAAATATGTAAAATATGCATGGCTGATGAGATGAGGAAGAGTTAAGTAACTCCATTATAGCAGATTCTCAAATGTGTTGAAAGAACAGATTTATTGGACCCTTGGAAGGGCCCAATGGTAAGCCATACTTGGCTTGGTGGGTCATAATCTGTGCAGTCCTACTGCAAGGTATGTGTAGCACCAAGCCGAGGTGGCACAGTGGTTAGAGTGCAGTACTGCACACTATTTCAGCTGACTGCTAGCTGCAGTTTGGCAGTTCAAATCTCACTGGCTCA
This sequence comes from Thamnophis sirtalis, assembly GCF_051295495.1. NCBI lineage: Eukaryota > Metazoa > Chordata > Lepidosauria > Squamata > Natricidae > Thamnophis > Thamnophis sirtalis. The sequence goes on along the minus strand of NW_028261386.1, from coordinate 97,717,498 downwards.
AGATTGACTCAGCCTTCCATCCTTTCGAGGTGGGTAAAATGAGGACCCAGATTATTGGGGAAATATGCTGACTCCGTAAACCACTTAGGACTGTAAAAGTATGAATGAAGTGGTATGTAAGTCTAAGTGCTATTGTTGCTGCTAATAGCAATAACACTTAGACTTATTGTATATACCAGTGATGGCTAACCTTTTTGTTACACAGTGCCAAAACTGTGTATGTGCACGCTAGCATGCGCATGTGCATACCCACCCTTCTGCGCATGCATGAGCAAGCCTCCTGCGCATGCACAAGCGACTCCCCAACACACATGCACAAGTAACACCCCACCCCCATGGGGAGGAATTTTTGCACACCCCAGGCTTTGGAGGCTTTCCTGAAGCCTGTGGAGGGCAAAAATGGCCTCCCGGAGCCCTCTGGAAGGCTGAAAATAAGCTGACTGGCACATGCATGTGCGCTGCAGCCGAGGGCTGCCAAGGGCTACCGTGCCAGCAAATATGGCTCCGCATACCACCTCTGGCACATGTGCCATAGGTTCGCCATCATGGGTAAATAGTGTTTCACGTGTAACCAAAGAAATTCTCAGTCTTGAAGCAGTTGAGAATATCCTGATAAGTTGGCAGCTTTTTTTTCTTCCTAGCATTTTCTCACAAGTGCAGAGACTTTTTTTTAGATCTACTGAGTGTTGATTCACTGGTTGCAACAGGAATTAACCAACTGATTTGCTGCTTGAGCCTTAGATTGTGTGTTGAGAGAATCACTGACGCAAAGTCACCTAGCTGGCTTTCATGCCTAAGGCAGAACTAGAACTCACAGTCTCCTGGTTTGTAGCCTGGTGCTATTAGATAACCATTAGGAGAAACTGGCTCTCTTATGAGTTGACCATGATATGTTTACATAATTATTATAGATTAATTATCTTCCAAGCTGGAGTTTTATTTATAGAGTTTTATTTAGCAAATTCAAAGGGGAAGCCAGATTCACTTAACAACCATGTTACTAACTTAACAAATGCAGTGATTCATTTAACAACTGTGGCAAGAAAAGTCATAAAATGAGGCAAATTCACATAACAAATGTTTCACTTAGCAACGTAAATTTTGGACTCAGTTATGGTCATAACTCAAAGACTACATGTGGTCACTATTTCCACATATCCCACCACTTTGCTTTCTTCCCTCCCTCCCTCCTTCCCTTCCTCGCTCTCTCGTGAAAGATGCAGAAATGGGACAGAGCGGTAAATCAATTACTTGCACAAGTCTTTAAATGAGCTTGATGACTGCAAGTGTTTGTATAATTATAGCAAGCGGAACATTTTGGTAAGCAAATGTCTCCTTTTTTATGTGTTGGGAAATGACTGTCAGTGACTTCCAATTTAATTTGTACCCAGCATCTTCCCACTCAGTCCCTATATCCAGATCACAGCAAGCATAAATTCCACACTTACTTCAGACAGCTAAAATATAGCTTGAGTTTTATTTATTAAACATCAGCAAGCAACAAAACGATGAGTTTGCAAAATGGGATAAAAGGCAGGCTAAAGCAGGACAAGTAGGACCTGAAGAATAAGGAAGAGTTAAAAACAGATGGTGACTGAATCACAACAATCTACATATATTCCTATCTGTCTCTGTATAAAAAGCATAACGTTTTCCAGGCTGATTTGGAAACAACAGTGTTAGTAATTAGCACGGACAGTCCCAAAGTATTCCAGGTTTAGCCTTTTTTATTTATCTAACAGCAATAGAAGAAAAGTGGAAAAATAGGGTACCACGTGATCCCTCATCTATTATGCATCATTTCAGGAAAAAAACACCATTTAGTGGGTGAAAAAGATGCTTCCAACAATATGTTAATGATTATAACTGTACTTCATATGGATGTATTCCTTTCTCTTTGAGAGGTTGATGATAATGTCTTAAAATTTCTCTGAAACAACATTACTGTTTTGTTAAAAAAATTGTAAAGACTTATCATTTTAAGCAAACTCCACATCCAAAGTGCAGAAAGAATTGCTCATCTTATTTCTACAAGATAATGTGCAGATAATGAGTCTTGGGAGTGAACTGGGACAGTTCACTCTCAAGACTCGGAGGACAGAGATAGTCCCTCTTGGAGAATTACAGGCTGAAAAATGAAGCAAAGTTGATGGCCATAAATGGTATTTGGGGTACTTCCAGATGAGACTTCTAATACGGGAGTGCCTGGCCTTAGACACTTAACATGCCCCGTTTCTTATAATGTTTCGGGCAATTGTTCTAAACTTTTCTTACCAATTATCCAGATTGATCAACAGCTTTCCAGTTATATTCTGAATATTTAGTCAGATTTAGTCACAGTGGCACACAAAGTACTATGTAACAACTTCATATTTTACTGGTTTCAGCTAAAAACGTCTGAGGATATCCAATTAAAGGAACATTAGCATTCAAAAGTTGAATATTCAGTTGACTTGATTGATAAATATTATCCATGCCTTGAATGCTAGAACATTAAGGTAGATGGTGAAAAATTAAACAATCTTAACCACTTCTTACTATAAAATAAAATATGATTTCAAGCAAAACAATTCTAATAATCAAATTTATGACTACATATCTATTAATCTGCGCAGAGGCAGATTTTTTAAATTGGTTTTAACCCCCCCCCCTGCACTAGGACTCTGAGATGGTCTGTCTTTCTCGACTTCCGCTTCAGATGTTTTTCAGAAATTCTTCAGAAAATTCACAGAAACCCAAACTTTAATTATTAAATTAAATAAATAAGACCATCTGAAGCAACAAACAGGGATAATGATACCATGCATAGCTGATCATTTCACTATGCAATTCTATGGACCTCCTGCATTCCAGTTAGGGTGGATTTATATTTTATAAATTGCATGAAGTATAATCTCCATGATCTACACAAGCCACATTTTCAAATTTTGTTTGGAGAGTTTAGGAGAGCCTTACAAAAACAACACACAAACATCAGAAAAAGAACCAAGCCATATGAGTGGCAGAGACCTGAACCAATCATTCTCCCTGCTTGCGCACTGCTTGTATTGAAGTAAATATTCAGGAGCATAATTGGTGGACAATAAAAATTTATCCTGCTTCTGAATGCTTATATTGCTTAGAAATTTGGGATCCTTTCTTATCAAAAAGCCCAACAAGAACTAGTAAGGAACAGTTTTTTGTTAATGTTTTTTTTATTCTGGTTGGAAGAAAGATGAGAGCATAACATCTGTCAAAAAGGGGATTAAAAGAATGGACTTAAGCAAAGAAAAATTATTCTAGAAAAACAGTTGAGTAAGTGCAGAGTCTCCAGGAAACGAGAAAGGCTACTGAAAGTAGTAGAACTTGCCATTTAATAATGAAATTGCCTTTTTCAGTTCCACCACTTGTAACTCTCCATATATGGAGGTGAAGATGAGGGAGATTCCCCCCCCCCAAACACTACTATGCAAAATATATTTTCTTCTTCCCTTAAAAGATTTTTTGTGATTTTTTTCCAAAAAGCCCTTGCTTGAGTATAAATGATGGCATTGCAAGGTTTCTTGTGAGACTTTTTCTGCTTCCACTGTTATCTATTTTATGTAGCACTGAAATGGGGTTGGCGTTAGACCAATATAGGGAAGTATCAAAAATGCTTGTTGATCCCAGTTTTAAAAAATTGCCACAAAACTGAAACCCAGGAGTGCTTGATCCTGGGAAAATAGGCTGTCAACAATGACATTACCATAAAAAAAAATAAGACAGGGCACAAAAAGGTAATAAAGTATAAATTTGGGGAGTGAAGAGAAGGACTGTATTCCACATCTTAAATTCACGCAGGAAATATCGCAGAGTATTTCATAATTACACTCCCATCCCTAACCATGCTTCTCTGGTTTTGCCACAAAATACAGACTCTCTGAAAAGTGCTTGTTGTAAATGTTGCTAGTTTACAATGTTCTCATGTCTTGTTTGTGGCTCTTAAAAAGAACAATATTAAGGTACAGATTTTGGAAAGCAAATATTATATTTTCTGTTTTGCATTACTATTAAGAGTGTCCATTCATATAATTGAGAAGAGCTAACAATTAAACACTCTTGGTGCGGATGTAAACTGGCAGATCTTTTTGGTGGGAGAGGTCTGCCTTCTACTTTAATCTGCTGGAGAATGAAATCTTTTCTTTGAAGCAAGAACAGTTGACGGCGTTCATCTATAAAAGCGTGCTAAAGTCCAATCGTCTTCTTTGTCTTCTTTAATGCCTTTGTGACTTAGGTCTGTCCTATTTGGACAAGTACCTTGAAGATTTGTCAGAGAAAGATCACAGAGAGAAGCACTAGAGATTACTTGTATCCCCTATCTTGGGGGACTCATCCGGAAATTTTTGAATACCAGTGAAGCTTTAATTAACTTCAAAAAGAGCTCGAGGTCTTTTGTTTCAGGTATGTAAACATGGAATCCACAGATACGTCTCATTGTTTACTATAGTGAGGCTTCAAATCGTCAATTAGAAAAATAATGCCATCTTGACAACAGGAAAGAATGTATTGCTAATTATAAACACACTGTGCAGTATTGTTTCCCTTGAAGTCTCTGTTTCCAACCTATATATTACATTTCAGATGGCTCAACATTACATCCATTGTGCCTTCCTTAATGTTAATCCAATCCTGTATTTTGTGAAGACTTCATTATACCAATGAACTATCCAAATATCCCAAATTCTAACATAGTATTTTCAGTTTTCTGATCTGTCTTAGTCACTTTATGCCTTCTCTTCTACCTGCACATTCTAGTACCCTTGTTTTAGAAGAGTCCCAATGTGATTAAGGTCCATGCTGCATCTTTTTACATTTAGGACTGTATTCCACATTTTAAATTCACACAGGAAATATTTTAGTCATCACAATGTCCAGCACATGCTGGACATTGTGATGACTAAAAATGCAGGTAAAAGCAATTAAGGACTTCTGTCTAAAAATCCAAGGAAGATACTTTGGTGTTAACCTTGATCTTGAGGATGCTTTGCAGAAACAGAATCAGAACATATACAAAAACAAAAGCATGTGTCAAGCCCACAAAACAGAGAAAGTGTGAGAAAAAAACCTTACTTGAATTCATTGGTATGTAAAAGGGAAGAAAGGAAAAGCACACACTTTGACCGGGGAACCTGTTTGGGGGCGTGGCCAGCCTGCCGTCCCTACTGGTTTGGCGACCCAGCCCCAATTTCCAATTTCCCAATTTCAGCTGAACCGTGCAAACTGGTAGCAACCCACTTCTGCTCTCTAGTAGGGGTAACGTTCTGTGAGCCTACAACAGCACTACCACAATTCTTTGAATTGTGTTGCTGATAAATTAAATCTAGATTTCTTGATGAAATCAGAATTATTATGCCATTGAAAAAAACCAAATAATATCCATGATTGCATTAGATTCTTAGGGAGTTGACTGATCAGTTGCTAGATGGTGAAGTTTTATGGAGCTTTGTGAAAATATCTTTTAAACATGTGAACATAATAAGAGCATTGATGCGTTTGAAAAGACTAGATGAGACAAATTGTGATGGACTGCAACTATAAAGCCTGCTTTCTTTCCCCTTTCATTGCCCCATCATCAGCACTCCTTTGTGTCACTAGTTAACAAAAGTATAGCTTTCCATGTTGACTTCAAGTCTGAGATTATGTGCCTATTGAATGCCATTTTTTCCTTATCTAAACCTTTCAGTCACTTGGGAGTAGACAGGAAAAAGCCACCTCAGAGGAAAACAGAGGTCGTAGCTTAAATGGATCCGACAGCTTTGCTCAAAGAAAAAAGATAGTTATCCCTGTTTATGGACTCCCCCTCCCAGGTTTTAGGGCTGGTGTGATTTTTTTAGAGTCTTTGTTTGGGAAGGGGAACTAACTGGTCCCACGTCATCATTTAAAGCAATCTGAGCAGCTGAGAAACAATTACCTAAGATGTCCATTTACAGAAGCCTAGGTTCTCTGCTATAACATTTCCATGATCCCCTAGAAAGCATGGTGATAACCTCCCTCTACACTTATTGAAATTTCACAGTCCTTTCCCTTCAACTTTGCCAGTAACTGGAGCAAGCCTTAGTCATGAGAGCATGAAACAATAAAAAATATATTGTTTTGCCTGCAAACATAATCTCCATCTGGCAGAGTTAATATGAAAGGTAGATTCATTGATACATGGAACAGGCAACTGTTTTAGTAAATATGAATAAAAATGTACAGATCAAATATACCTGCATTCTTTTAACGTGGAGAGCATGCATAGAATCTCCTCCTTAATTATTTTTTTTAAAAAGACTTTTAAAAACTTTCCAACATTTTAGAAAATTCTTATTCGTTATTTCATTTGTTCCCATTTATTTTACTATTTCTACTTCAGGAAGTTTGTTGGAGGAGTTGACTCGGAATCATCTTGGAATGATTTGAACTTATCACACTGCAGAGCTTTCCAAGCTTTTATTTTTTTATGTTGCTCAGTGGTTCTAACAAGTCCATTAAACAGGTGAGTGTCGGGGTTCCAAATAGCATCCAAAAGTAAGTCAGAGTCCAAAGCAAAGTATTGCTTAAAGTTCCAATTCATTAAGAGAGCTATATTGGCACATCTGGAAAAACCCAAATCTGAAGACTTCATGGTTTTCCCACCCAGTTGAAAGTTCAAGGTCTTGCCCCTACACCCACAAGTCCATCACATGGTCCAATCTTCCACTGCCATGCTGGCAGCTTGTTCTGGTCAAATGCAGAGGTGGGGAGACAAAGGATGACCTTGGCTTTCTAGAAAGAATTTTGTTTTGGCTACATATTATCAAACTCCGTACAATCTCCCCTCCCATTTTATCACAATAGAAAATGCATAGTAGAATAATAGAAAGTGTGGCAAATCTGAGAACCATAAGAAAATATGGCTGCAGGCCTGACAGTGAGTCTTGTTGATCCACTGGATATGGAGGACAGAAAGTGACTGATGAAGGGTTGGGTCTAAGACAGAATGCAAAGCAGAAGCAAAAAGGAATACCAGGATTTTAGCTTCAGACACAGCTTCCTTGCTTGCATGTTTAACACCATTGTGTTACATACTTTTAAGCTTCAATATTAGACACACATACATAGAAAATTCATACAGAAGGCAAAACCTATAATTTGCAGAAGTTATACTGTTAAGTGATGCATATGACTGGGTATCTCAGGAGCAATGGCTAGAGGAGAGAAGACACCCCAATTGTAATTGCTCTTTTGAACATCTGTCACCTGGTATAGTTGCTTCACTCTACCTATTGGTAGGAATAATCCTGATTCAGATGACAGCACCATTTGTCTGAAATGATATGGGGTTTTATGTCTAATCAGGGGGTTGGACTAGAAGACCTCCAAGGCCCCTTCCAACTCAGTTCATCTGTTAAGTCGTACGTCATAATTTTCTTCTTAGTCTTTAGCTTCTAATCCTAGCCAAGGTTTGAGGAAATTTCTCATTAGAAGGAAACATGACATAAAATTCTCTGGAAACCAAACATAATAAACTTTAGTAGCAGATTATGTTTATTAATGCAATGAAGTTCCAACAATCAAAATTAAAAAGCCAATTCATTATTTTATTAGAAATTAATATAAGCCATCTGAAGGAATCCAGTTCAATATGTGTTTGCTTATATGATGATAATGCTAACCATAGATTTATTTTGCAACTGTTAATTACTCTTCTATTCAAATGAAGAATGCCTCACTGTCCACCTGCCACTAAATTAATTATGATTCTAGGTTTTAAAAGATTCAATTACAGCAATGACAAAAAGGAAGGAAATGGTCCATGTTTCTGTGAAGCTGAGGAATGTTTGGTCTACTACTTACTGCCTACCCAATCTATACCCACCAGATATAACAGCGAAACCAACACTGGTTAGGAATGTCAACAAAGTTGTCTGGTGCAAAGAATCAAGACCACACATGAAGTTCCAGTTAAACTGGTTTATTGCTCATGCTTATGCACAAGAATTTACTCAACTAATGGTTAACATCATTTTGGTGCTAGGTAACAGTTAAGACAATTCAAAGGGGATTGGACTTAGTCCATTTAATTGTTACATAGAGATTCTAGGCTGATTCCTCTTTTGATTCCACCTGCAGGTTCTACCACTCCTTCTTCTACAAAATTCTACATATGTTGAAATTTAACACAGTGAGATAACAGAAGATGGAGAAGGTTACTCCACTCCTGAAGTTCAATACCAACATGTTGTCTTGAATAGACTTTGATGTTACTAGAATATACATAATTTTGTTGGGCTATTACTGGACAATGATCCAGTAGAATCAAACAAATAAATTCCACTCACTACTACATTATTTATAATTGACACTCTACTTGAGGAAATTGGCTGATAGAGAATCGTATTATGATTCTTTGTAATTCAACACAATCTATACAGGGGTTCCCTGAACTATTCATCTTGAGGTATATTTGATTATAATTCTCATTATACACAGTCAGCATAGTCATGTGTTCAATAGTTTCATGTTCCCATTATGAAGATGTCCCGGCAAAACCCAAGGCCTTATACATATAACATCATGTCAGAAATGGTATCTTGTAGGTCAGGGTGTCAAACTCAAGGCCAGGAGGCTAGATCCAGCCCGTGGGGTGCTTAGATCTGGCACATGGGGCTGCCCAGGAAACACAAATGGAGCAGCCTGCAGTGTCTCTGCCAGCAAAAACAAAGCCCGGGAGGCCCGTGTGTGGCCCTCCCAAGCTCTGTTTTCACTGGCAGAGAGTTGCAGTAGGCCGTCACAGCTGAAAACAGAGCTCGGGAACCTGTTCTTGCTGGCAGAGTGCTTGGGCCACCACAGGCGCCCCTAACGCAAGTGATGTCGAGCTGGCCATGCCCACCTGGGCCATTCCATCTTGTCTCCCTGATGATGTGGCCCTCAATGAAATCGAGTTTGACACCCCTGTTGTAGGCCATTTAGTCCAACCCCCACCCAAGCAGGAGACCCTACACCAGTGATGGCTAACCTTTTTCTAAAGGTGTGCCAAAACTGTGTGCGGGTGTGCTACTGTGTGCCCACCCACCTGCGCATGCACAAGCAACTCCCACATGTGGGGGGGGGAATTTTCACCCTCCCCAGCTCCAGATGTTTTCCTGAAGCCTGGGGAGGGTGAAAATAGCCTCCCCCGGCCCTCCAGAAGGCCAAAAATCAGCTGGCTGGCACACGCATGTGCACCACAACTGAGGGCCAAGGCCTTATACATATAACATCTTGTAAGAAATGGTATCTTGTAGGCTGCCGTCCCGGCAAATATGGCTCCACTGGTCACCTGTGGCACGTGTGCCATAGGTTCGCTATCACGGCCCTACACCATTTCTGACAAATGGCAGTCCAATCTCTTCTTGGAAGCCACCCGTGGTGAAGCTCCCACAACTACCAAAGGCAAGCTGTTCCAGTACAGGGAAATAGACTTGCTATTTGACTATGAGTTGATTGGAAGTCCACAAGCTGATAGTTATACCAACTCTTGAAGCATTTGGCGCAATCCTGAAAAATGGCAATGACCAGACTGGCAGATATATCATTCATTGGAAATCTCGATGGAATCTAAACAAATGTCAGTGCAGTGCAGCGTTTCTAAAACGACTGGCCCAACGTCCCATTTGCCAAACCAGATCAAAGGCAGTGAGAACAGTCCCTGTTAGCTGAGCTGCAGCTGAATTCAGATCCTGTCCACACCCTTCCTGCTTCTTGCAGCAGCTTACCTCTGGATGATTAGGTCCCTGCAGGGTGATGATTAGCAGTCTTCCATTCCCTCCATTCTCTGGGGAGGGTGTTACATTGGCACTGGCACTTGTCTTGCTATCTGCTTTGGTTCCTCATTGTTTCTTTTTGCAAGGTGCAGATAGTGGGCTAGACATGTCTTTGCTGCTTGTTAAGATAAGGCTTGGGAATGGGTGTATTTGGTTACAAAACTTTTTTTCTTTTTTAAACCTGAAAAATAGGGTTGATATTTGAACACACTGAAAGCACACTTAAAGAAAGAGCTTGGAAAATGCAAACGGTTATGATCTCAATTCTATAGCAGAAATGTAAACTTCAGGAAGTGTTGATTGTTATAAATTCTACACCATTTCACAAATATCCCTTTCTTGTTCATTAACTTTTATTACAATCTGCTCCTTATTAAAGCAGAACATCTCACTCAAAGAAAGAGAGGACAGTGTTGGTTGCTCAATTTCCCATCACACAGTCTACTATGTAAATGGAAATGACCCGAATATCCTGTATAATGCTACTGATTCATTGTATGTAAAGATGTTCACCAACATGCAACTGAGCTACACAATCTCTGTTGCTGATAGAGAACATACAGATTATTATAGCAATGTTGTATCTTCATTAGGATAGGACAGATGGGCAAAGTTCCATAACTGTAATGAGTTCCAGTGCGTAACCTTTGGACTTTCACAATTACATCTTCCATTCTTACTGCATCAGAGTCATGATAGGTACCATTGTAGGTTGACATGGATATTTGGTTAAACCCCTGTTTGGTTGTATTACATGACTGTGGAAATATTTGCATGGTCAGTCACCAGATAGAAAGGTCAATTCAGTGCTTTTCCCTATTAGTTACGTTTTCCTGTTACAGATATGTAAGGCTTAGTATACAGTTGAATGGCACACCCATGTAGCACTTTCTCTTCTTTCCAATTTGGTATTGTGTCAGTTAAAAATATAAGGACCTTTGGGAAACATCAGTCATGCAGGGTATAGGCCTGGTACTCCCAACAGCATGGATAATTGTTATGAATCCAGCTTTGGGGTATTTGAGTAGTGTCCTGTGTAAAACCAAATGTTCACTTATGGTAAGAGCCACTGAATGTTAGTTACCAACTCAATTTATCTTCTTTCATGAAGAAGTCACCAGCATATTCAGTCCTAGCATCTTCAACTAAATAGTTGTAAAGGTTGCTATGCAAGGTTACTTCTGAGTAAGAGTATCAGTTAATCAGAATAAACAATACAGACAAACAATCTTATCTGGCATTACACAGTTTCCTATATGTCTAATAATTAAGTTCAGTTTGCTTTTTTGTTTGTTCAGTTATTTTATTTGTTTACCTAGTTAGGACTTCCCCCATTAAGTGTGCATTTGAGAGAGAGAGAGAGTGTGTATGTGTATAATTGTCCTTTCCCATTTCCTCTGTCTCTCCTGTTTCCTTTGATAGTTGTTTCCTCTCCCATCATTGATTAGGGCAACACAACATCTGTGGGCTGCAGTTTCCTCCCTCATTTTCTTGTCAATTAGAAAGTGGAACCACCAAGAAGGTGAGGCATCGAGTAGGAAGGCCATCCTGGCTCACAAGCATTCTGGCACCTTGTGAAAGCCCATTGTTAAACTGTGTCCTGTCTCTGTAGCCCTGCTTCCCAGTGGTGGGAGAATGATCCATGTGAAAGAAAGACATTTTACGAAGATCATAAGAAAGGATCTTTTCATCTGGAAATCAAAGAAAATAACATTAGAAAAAATTAAAGAGAGTGAAAGAGATAGATAGAGTGGGAGCAATGATATCTTTTCTACTGTGTAGAAAAGATAATAATTTAAATTTAAATTCAATATACAAAGGAACCAGATCAATGCAATAAATAGATTTGCATGCGTCAATCTTTGTGCAAAAGCAAGGTGATACAGCTCTTTGGAGAATATTACATGTATCATTGTGAGATGCAGAAATATGACATGGGCATTTTATGTAACTATCTATATTCTAATCAGTACAGTGGTTTTTTTTGTGTTTTTTTTGGAGAAAACTAGCACTGTGAAACATGCTTTTGTAGATCTGACTACCATATTATAATTCTGTTTTTACATGTTTCCAATAGAAGCTGGCAATGGTATTTCCCCCCCCCCCAGCCCCCGGATTCATATGATCGCCAGCTTTCTTCCTCTCTCCCCACTTCTTTTCTTACTTGCTTCCTCTTTTACACACACATACACACATCTCTTTCTAACACAGTTTCCCTTACATGTGATGAATTGTATGGCTGAAACCAATTGGTTTTTTCTTTGGGAAGACTTGGCTGATGGTGTAGATAACACCTTCTGATGAGTTAGTGCATTGCTAACCTTCATAGCATGGGGCAAGAAAAAAAGGAAATAGCAAAAGTAATAACTACAGAGCAGATAGAAATTAACATAGGGTTATTGCTGTTCAATATATAACATATTACAGTAGATTGATATGGATAGAAAATAAGTTTGGGTTTCTCTACGGTGTTTTAACCTAGTACCGCTACAGCAGTAAAGAATTAGCAAACCTGAGCTATAGTAAATTCGATGGGGAGGCATTCTAAATATTACACCACCATTTGTAAATAGAAATAAAATATCTGCACAGGCCTCGTGTATCAGTGCTATACTGCTTGTTGACATCTGGAGGAAGCTTTCATGGCTAACACTTGGGTAAAACAGGGACCATTATAGCATTTGGTCTTTAGACATATAAGCAGGCTCTCCAAAATACTCACTCTGTTTATCAAAAATCTTGACCCCGCTCTTCACCTCTGGTTCGGCAGGCCTGCTGCACACTTATCTGTCCTGACAGGAATTTGCCCTTTGCCTCCCGTGCACCCTTTTGACCAGCCACTTGCACACTGGACTGCAGGGCTAACACTTCAACAGTCCGAAGTGGAGACCTGGAAGCAGTTCAGACCCTTCATCTCAGGCGAGGTGTAATAAGAGTCAAGTGGGAGGTCAAGCAGAACTAACAAGTTGGGCATCGCCTCGTGGGGTGTCACAGCTCTGCCCAGTTGCTTATATGAGAAAATATAATTGGGAATCTAAAAGAATGCATTGGGGTTTTTTTCCAGAGGGGAAAATGCAACATTAAGGATACACTTCCGGAGACTTTGCCATGTTCATGTAATATAGCAAAAACAATGACACATTAACAACAAAATCATAAAATTATTATCCTCAGAGCTTTTCCATTTGTAGCCTCAATAATCCTATCACTTATAATATCTATTTAAACCAAAATTTAGAGGTGAATTTTTTGGTCTCTTCAGTGGACAGTCTATATCAGTGGTGTCAAACCTCATTGTATTGTGGATTATATCACGACATATCAGGATTGTTTTTAACCTTGTGGAGCCGGGTTGGGTGTGGCCTACATGGGCTGTATCCCGCCTTTGGGCTGTGTGTGACACCTCTGGTCTATATACAGTGGTGGGATTCAAAAAAATTTACTACCAGTTCTGTGGGCATAGCTTGGTGGGCGTGGCAGGGGAAGGATACTGTAAAATCTCCATTCCCTCCCCATTCCAGGGGAAAGTTACTGCAAAATCCTCATTTCCTCCTGATCATCTGGGACTCGGAAGGCAGAGAATAGATGGGGGCAGGGCCAGCCAGAGGTGGTATTTGCCGGTTCTCCAGACTACTTAAAAATTCCACTACCAGTTCTCCAGAACTCAACAGAACTACTGAATATCACCTCTGTCTATATTGATCTTTAGAGAAGAGCTGCACATTAAAAAAAACAATTCTGGTGAGTATCTGATTAGTGGGCTTTATGGCAGAAGTAAAGGGCTTCTTGTTTGTAAGATAGGAGGAAAGTAGTTTTCAGAGCTGAAGAAGCTTCTTGGATGAGAAGCAAAATGTCTTCAAAGAAAAAATAGAAAGTCCAGCTCCTCTTGAAAAAGAACTTTTGGGAGAGTGGCTAAATTCTGCTTAGCTATCCACTAGATAGGTTGGTAGTGTACCAAAGATAAGACAAAAAGAAGAGGAACTGGATAATCTTTGAATAGATGGGACAACATTTTCGCATATCTGTGCCTTAGCATTTCATAATTTTTCAATTTAACTTTTTGGCACGATAGTATTTACATTCAGATTTTATTCCAGTTCATTTTATCTTATTTCTATTTCTGAATAATTTGATTACTGTTTCTAATAAAAGTTGAAACTTTCATTATCAAACGTAAAAAAAAAAAGTTCATTGACCGCAATAAGGATTTGATGTGATTTGATGACAATTGAAGGGTTCCTTTCTTCCAGGAAACGACTATAAATTCAGTCAAATGCTGTGAAATTAAAGAAACCTGCTTTTTCCATATAGCTAGATACAATTAAATTTAATTTAAATTAAACATTTAAATTAAGTTTCCATGACATAGACTTTTTCTTTGAAAAAAATCCTTGTCTCTTTTTCTTTTATGTAATTCCCTCAAATAAATTTTTGAAAATTGAATGATTGCCAAAATATATTTTTCTGAATTCAATTAATGAGTGGCTTCCTTTGGAGGTTGAAAAAAATGTGATTCTAAGGCTGCCCGCTTAGAGTTTTCATCAACAGAAGTGCAGGAGTATGTAGAAGCCCCTTAGAAAGTTGCTAATGTTTCGTTTATCCCATTTTACTCCTACATAGAACCCATTCTCACATCTATCTAACAAGCATGAAGATAGCATATTAATTGCTTTGTTAGCACATATATAGGTGGACCTCAACTTATGACCACAACTGAGTCCAAAATTTATCTTGCTAAGTGAGCAATTTGTTAAGTGTGTTCTGCCCCATTTTATGACTTTTCTCGTCACATTTGTTATGTTAGTAACATTGTTGTTAAGTGAATCTGGTTTCCCAAAAAGGTTGCAAGAGGGGCTCATGTGACTCTGGGACACTGCAACCGTCATAAACGTGAGTCAATTGTCAAGCATCTGAATGTAAGTCACTTGACCGTGGGGTAAGTGTGAAAAGTCAAACTTTTGACTTGGTCAAAAGTCACTTTTTTCAATGTTGTTGTAACTTTGAACAGTCACTGAATGAACTGTTGTAAGCCGAGGCCTACCTGTATTCAATGTTGTTCTTCATCCATTATTATATTTCAATATAACTATTTAAAGTTATATTGAGCCAGTACAATGTTATTATGTTGTTACTTTTCTGTTTTCCTCTTTTGCAATTTTTGCTGTGAACACCATCTAGGATCCTTTCCCAACAATATGATTGATCATACAGATAGTTGTCACCCAGTGTGACTGTCTTATTTAATGACTATTTAAAGTTACAGTGGTGCGGGGAAAAAAACAGGCTTGTGACCAGTGCTTGTATTTACAATTATTACTGCATTGCTTGGCTATATGATCCTCATTTGTGTCCTCCCAACTGGTTTGCAACAAGCAGAATTAATGGAGAAAATGGAAAATTGCAAGTTGAAGTCACCTCATGTTTTGCTTAATGTCTTCATGCAAAACCAATATATAGTTATAAAGCCACAATGCAGACAGAACAAAGTGAAACAGACTGGCTGAAGGTTGGCAAAAGAAGGAGATGAGGCTGTATACTGTCCCCTTATTTGGTCAATCAATATGCTGAATATATATTAAAGGAAGCTAGATTGGAGGAAAAGCTGGTTTTAAAATTGAAGAGAAAATATGCCATGCTGGTAATCCTACTCTGATAGCTGAAAATGCAAAAGATCTTCAAGCTTTAGTAATAAAAGTCAAGGAGCATGGTGAAAACATGGAATTAAAATTAAATATAATCACCAGGTGAATGACAACCGGTATAACAATCAACCTTAGAATTTGCAATAAAGATACTGAAGTGGTATAACGGTAATTCTTATGATCATAAAAGATACTGCTTGTTACAATCATAAATCATGACAGTGGTAAAGTGGTCATCATGTGACCAGACCTGATATTATGACTTTTTTTGCAATGGTTGCAAAGTGACCACAGTGGTCAATAAGGAAACACAATGATCATTAAAGTGAATCCATTGTTCACTATGAGGCGGTTTTGCTATAAACCAGAAATAAACACTGGTTTTCATCATAAATGCTATAGATTGCAGTCATTTGCCTGCAGAAGGTGGCCATAGCAACTTCAGAACTAGGTTGTATGTACCTTGGGTGGGGGAGGGATTTCGTTGTAACTTTGAATGGTCTAAGTCGAGGGCTTAGCTTCTGTCTTTTAGGATCAATCATCAACAGTAAAGGAACCAGCTGTCAACAAATTCCACAGACAAGCATGGAAGGAGGGAGAATTGGGCAAGAAGATTGAAAAGAAATATGACAGTAGAGAAGAAATTCTGATCACCGTTCGGTCTGCAATGTTCTGTTCTGAGGAAGCTGCTGCTGCTGCTGCTATCAAGGCCATGGCTAAATAAAGGAACCACAGGCGGCAGCAGCCGCTCCAACTTGTTATGAACCAAAAAGGATTGCAACCCACAGAATGTCAGATTTGGCTCCAAACCACCTACATCTCTCTTCCCCTCCCTTTCCCCTTCATTTGAAACAAAAACACAATTCTCCTACTCCTCTCTTTTTAATTAAACACAAGGGGGAAAATGAGGGAACAATGGAGGAAGTTAGAGAGTGGCATCAAAGCCAATGGAGCTCTGTGAGTGACTTCTTGAATACTGCCTTCAGAAGCTTTATCCAGTATACAAGACTATCATGTGCCACCAGCTGCATGTCTTCTCCATCATCAATGAAGTTTGCAAGATGAAGAACTAATATGGTGCCTTACTACAATTTCTGCAGGGAACTTTATTATCTGATACCTACACCAGCCTTTTTGGGTTCTTCTTCAACCAATCTGTAAGACTCTGCTCTAAGAGAGCCATTGAAAGGCTTTTCTGGCTTCTTGTAAGTCCATGATTTTTCTGAGTGAGTCTAGAATCTGTTCCAGGATTGCAGGAAGGTAGAAGATTGAGGCACACTCTCATTACTTCAGGCTCCTGTGCTCTGAGGGAAGGCTTCAGCCAGAGGCTTTCATCAAGGCTTTGACCTCATCCTGATCCACAATAGCCTGGGAAACTCCATCTACTTTGTGTCGAGATGTATTAATGGCACTGCTGCATGCTTGCTCTTTATCCTCTGGGCATCCTCATGGTCAACGTGCAGTCCCAAGTGGAGAGATAGGAAATCTCTGGGGCATTATAACTGACATATGGATAGCTCATGGGAAGAATGCACAGCTGCTGCTTAAGAACAGATATCTCATCACTGTCTGTTCAAGCCTCTCCCCCATCTCATTGTTACCTATCCCTTCCCTTCCCTTGTTAGGGGCTAAAAGCTCCTCTCCAACCTGACCTTGGCTTGACCTGGGTATCATAACAGCAACTGGGGATAGGAGGGTTCTCAATGTTGTGAGACCAAGCAAAATAGAATGTGAATGGAGACAAGGACACAGAGTGGGAAGGAAAATTGCCCTGGAGACAGGGAGTAGCCACATTATATCAGCCTATATGCAGGAATGTAGGAGAAACCCACAATCGGGAAGTTCTGGTCACAAAACACTTACTGACTCTCTAGAAATTTGAAGTGGCAATACTTAGTTGCTCAATCCTCTAAGATGGGGGAGGATGCAGGCACATCTGGATCAAGTTTAATTCCATTTGAACTCTTTTGCTCTGCCCTGAACTGGACCAACACTGGGCCAGCAAGAACCAACTGTTTTTACTTGTCTGCAAGGCAAAGGGAAATTGGCGTCCTGAGGGGGACTCCAACTGAATCATAAATGAAATGGTCAATTGTTTTCTGTCCTTTTTCTGCTACTGGGAAGCTTAAGCTCCAAGCCTAACATTGTGTCGGCATTATACTTGGCATTGTAAGCTGTCAGAGCTGCTTGATAGTGAAATGGGTGGCCCCAAAAATATAATAAATAAATCTCATTAAATAGTCTGGGGTTATTTTTAATCATAAATCTGATTTAGAACTCAGATGGGGCTTAATTTTTGGAAGTATATGTATCAATTATATTAACTAAGTGAGTTTATCTTGGATCCATTTTTTGTTAGTTAAGATATAAATAATGATTGAGTTCAGTTTCTATCAATTTTTTCCTCAGCTGAGTTAGATTTTAATGTAATAAATTAAAATTTAATTTAAATATGAGTTTAAAATAAAGATTGCTGATAATTGGTTCTTTTAATTTTTCTACACAGCATACTCAAAGTGATAGGATCTTACCTTTTCTCTTCCATCAACCTCTTTTTTAATTGCCTTTGACTTTTGCAAGCATCAGGGTCTCCTCTAATGACTGGTAGCTTCTAATTATGGTGCACAGACTATTTAAGCTTTAGCTGCATTATTACTGTTTCCAGAGAGGGGGAGGAGGGACATATAAAAAAGGAGGAAGATATACAATCTGCAAAGGGAGGAGTCAATAAATCCCCTCCAACCAAAGAGTTATTGATTGCATGGAAACCAACCCATTCTTATTTTTGAATGCAGACTGTCATCATACTTTTATTAGAATTTGTTATGATATTTTATTACTTAGCAGCCAAGAGAAATGCTGTGAATATAATCTATTGTGGTTTCATAAAACTGCTGCCAAGGTTCTAATGGTATTTGAATGATAGGGCAAAGGCTACCTGTAAACTAAATATTTCATATCAGCCATCTAATAGGGCTGAAAGCAGTGAGAAAAGACCTAAACTGTTTTGCAAAAGCCTGCTTTTACAAATGTTTAGCGAGGACGAAATATCTACTTAAGTTCTCCTTCTTATAGCATCATGTCTTTGGAAACCAATAGCCATTATTTGCTGTTTGACAAATTGTTTAGCTATTGTAAATCCACATAAATGCGAATGTGTTATAAATAGACCAATATTTTGTAATTTCACATCCCAAATCTTCTTCCAAGCCATCTATCAACATCAGTGGAAGCTAACTCTCAGAGAAAAATGCTGATTTCAGCCAAGAGGTGATCTTACTTATCCAAAATCACGCTTCTACTGAACTAAGACGTATTTCCAACTGAAAGGTAGCATTGAGGACACAGACAAGCTACATATAACTTCAGAACTTAGTAAGTAATTCCTTCAAAAGGGAGAAGTCCTTGCAGACATATGCTTGTACATTCATAAAGGGTAACTGCCTTACTCTCAAAAAAATATAACTTCAGAGGGAATATGCAAATGCCTCTTTTGGAAAAAACACACAAACAATCAAGGTCACAGGTGGGTGGATGTATCCTCCAGAAATATAATACCCTGTAAAGTTCCCAGAAGATGATATAATTAATTTATGAGCCTTGAGACAAAGTTCAAAAGAAATCCATTCATTTATTAGGATCAACATTCTGGCATGTCCTCCTGCGGAGCGGAAACTGACTCCGCTTAATTGCATTTGAACTTTACCCATGTCCCCTCCCCTCTGTCTGAGTCATAAATCATATTCACCAACAAGGTTGTAGAAATATGAGATCCAACTCTGGCTGAAGGTATGCATGGAATCCTCCCTCCAATGCCAACCTGATAATAGTCATGGCAACGCTTTACAAGTTGACACACCCATCTATTTTTTTTATTCTACATTATTTTATTGAATGTTTGAAAAAGACCATAGCCTTAGTCTTTAAATAATTTAATATGGCTTTTTATTTGGGAGATTAGGAATACAAGCGTTGAGGGCTCTTCTCAACTCTACAGTGAAGAATGAAACAATGGCTGCATTGCCTCGAATAGGACAACTTAACCATCATTATGGTAGAAACTAGGATCAGATACTTAGACCAATGAGTTGATGTAGATGTTAAACAAAAGGAGGATGAATATTCAACCCTGATCAGGGTGGTATACACTTACCTTCCGCAAATGTGTTTGCAAATATGAGCATGCGCACATGGACACTTCCTTCCACCGCATGCATTTTTGGTAAAAAAAAAAAAGGCCTAAATGGGATGCCATAGAGCAGGCGCGGGTGGCAGAGCCACCTGCGATTTCCATTACTGGTTCAGGCGATCTGGTCTGAACAGTAGAATACAACCTCTGACCCTCATTCATGCCTTTGCTTGAAAAATTGAGCACATAAAATGGCCCCTAGAAGCACAATGAACCTTCAAGCAAGAGTTTTCGGATACACTCCAAATGTAGACAGGAAGCTGGAAATCTATCATGGATTTTTCCTGATTAGTCCATAAGCTATCCCTCAAGACAAGATCAAAGCTGAGTTGAAATCAACAGAGACTATATTTCTCAGTCAAATAACGTGAAATTAAAGAAACATGCTTTTTTCACATGCAGCTAGATACAATTAAGTTAAACATTTAAATTAAGTTTCCCTGACATAGACTTTTTCTTTAAAAAAATCCTTGTCTTTTTTCTTTTATGTATTTCCCTCAAATAAATTTCTGAAAATTGAACGATTGCCAAAATATTTTTCTGAATGTAATTAATGAATAGCTTCCTTTGGGGGTCAGAAAAATGTGATTCTAAGTCTGAATTTACACAATAAACTTTCCTATGTTTAAGTTAAGTATGGCTTCCCCCACCCTCTTCTCTGAACCAAAAATATAGAGCCAAATATGGATTAACTAGTTGGTGATTTACTGGGTCATGTGATTCCTAGCATCTATATAGGAATTACTGAGTCTGTCATTTGCATCTCTATAACTAACTGATTTGGCTCTGCAACCAAACAAGACAGACATAGACTTCAAAGGATAATTAGAACTGCAGAAAAAACTATTGCTACCAACCTGCCTTCCATCGAAGACCTGTATATTGCACGAGTCAAAAAGAGGGCTGTGAAAATAACTACCGACCCTTCACATCCTGGACATAAATTGTTTTAACTTTCTACTCTCAAAACGATGCTGCACACCAGAACAACTAGACACAAGGACAGTTTTTCACCGAATGCCATCACTCTGCTAAACAACTAATTCCCACAACACTATCATATTACCTACTAAGACTGTATTACTATTATCCTTCTCTTCATTCCTAGTACCTATCTCTTCCCACTTATGACTATAACCATGTTGTTTGTATCTTTAAAATTTATAGTTTTGTTTCCTAGTATAATTTGTTTGCTTATTAGTAACCTATGCCTATCACTAAGTGTTGTATCTTATGATTCTTGATCAATGTATTCTATTTTATTTATCTTTATGTACACTGAGAGTATTTGCACCAAAGACAAATTCCTTGTGTGTCCAATCACACATGGCCAATAAAGAACTCCTATTCTATTCTATTCTATTCTATACATTAGTTGACTGTATTCAGCACTGATAACTATGCCAGAGTTTACTCTGTTTGGCTGGGTTTGCAGGGCTCAGCTCCCATAGAAATCTGTCATGGATGTATTTTCATTCCTGTTGAAAGAAACAGACACAAACAGAGGTGTGCAAAGAGCCATTCATATTAATAGTATTTTGAAAGCCTTGGTATTGCTCAGTAACTTGGTAAGAGAAGCCAATGTGACCACCACAAAGGACTGCTGCTCTGGAGTTCTTCTTAAAGTAAGCTCCAGTAGCTATTGGAAGTGATTTGTTTCTTACACAAAACACAAATATTTGGGAAGAATTTGGGCCAAATACATGCCTAGTTCCCATCTTTCTCCATCTCTGCACTCCATTCAAAATAGATTCCAGCACGAGTCTTTTTAATGTAAAATATCTGGTTTGAATTGGGATAAAAGTTTACATATTATTTGTTGGACCTTCGTGGACTCGGGAATAAATTATGAACAGACAACACAACTGAATTGTCCCTGTGAATTTTCCTCAAGTAAGACTTAGCCCCCTCTATAGAAAGTCAATGAGATTTCAATTTAATGATTTTTTTTTTACTATTAGATTATTCTTAGTGGGTCATGTGTTCATTTCAGTAATTTCAACTAAGTTTCAAAACCAGCGTTTGACCTTAAGCAGAATAAGGTGGGTTTTTTTACATTTGTTTTGATTTGTTCTATTGACATCATGGAAAGAAAAATTGTTTATGGTTAATAAAGAAATTAGTTTATGTTTTAATTCTTGCCAAGCTGGTTGGTTATTTATATTGATAATTTAAACAGTAAAAGTATTTACATGGCAACTCTCATCACAGAGGAATCTTGGAGCACATTACAGTAATTGTAAAACAGTATTTCAGATTAAAAACAGAATAAAATAGTATTCTAAAACACAGTTGTTAGGGAGATATGATGTGTAGGGAAAGCCAGTATAAAAAGATACTACCTAGATTTGCTTAACATCAAGATTTTAAACAACTCTCAGACTGAAAACCAAGCCATCATTTTTTATTTCTTCATTAAGTGAAGGTGGAGCAAGATGAAAAATTAGGCTTAGATAAAAAATTGTTTTGGGATATCTGCTCTTCTAAATGTACGCATGCTTGTGATTTTTATGCTTCCACGTATTATTAAGTTAATAGTTAACTGGATTCCCTACTTTTGCAACATTCAATTAAGCTTAAAAGAGGAAATATAGAGCAATGTGCTAATATCATGTTCTCTAATGACAGGCTTACTGCTGGAGACATGTGTCTATTATTCTTCCAGCATGAAGGTTTGGAAAGGGAGGTGGGTTGGACCTGCCCTGCAAATAAAAGCCATCTGCTGGCTTTGTGTACATCTGGCACATGGTCAAAACCAGACTATAATTTGTATCAGGGAGAATCAGAAAGCAAATGCCATTTGCTACCTGAAAGCAAGTAGGCCCTGGTTATAAGCATGGTGATGTGTCTCTTCTCTGTTCACATTTGGTACAATTATGAAAATGCTGAAAAGGAACATCTCCTAATCAACCAAAAGACCAAACTTTCAAGGAAACCCTTTCCTCCCATGCACTCTCATTTAAAAAACAAAACAAAAACCAGGCTTAAATGCTTAGAAAAACCCCATGAGGAGTAAAGCAGTACTATCATGCCCTGGTAAACAATAAGTAACAAATAATGTTTAAATGTTCTTTTTCCTTCTGAAGGAATGCAAAATTAAGTAAAAAAACAAAGCTTCATGCACTCTTCAGTAGAGATATTTACATAAATAATCAAGAAAGAGTATCTGTCATGAAAAGACAATGAAAATAATAAGAATATAGTAAAAGCATTCAATTTTGACAAAGGCAGTGTTTGATTACAGAATAGTTATAATTTGGGACTTTGTATTCTAAATTGAGGGGTCCGACCGTTTTGGCCTTGTCTCTTACGATTGGATGCTCAGTAGGGTGGCTGAAAGTGTTTGTTTCGTGGCATAATTGATGTGGGTGACCAAATGTAAGGGGTATTTTGGCTAGAATTTGGATGTTTAAAAGCTCCAGACATGCAGTCACCATCTGCTCTTAATTTTTACATGATGATTTAGAAAATGCTTCTTCTTGCAACTGAGCATGTAAAATTTAAATGATTACAAAAGATGTAAGTTTGTCCAAGACCAAGTATCAGGAAATAATACTGCAGTTGGTGACCACCATGCTATGTTATGTATGAATCCAAAAATATTGTTTTGATACACTGAAAATGAAAGTCATAGCTGCTTCATACTTTTTGGTGTCCCAGAATTCATGGTGTTTTGGTTAAGTTAAAAGAATAAAGCCAGTCTTTTTATTCTTTAAGCTTACTTAGAACTTGATTATTTTTCTTCATAATACTTGAATGAATACTTTCCGTGGCAAGAATCAAGCATGTGGGCTTTTTCTTGTTGTTGTTCTTTACTTCCTCTTTTACAGCTTCAGATGTTGAGGGAGATACAAAATTCAGGTTCTTGCTCTTCTGGCGGCCTCAACCACTGTTAATAGATGTTACTGTTGAGTCTTTGATGTTTCTCTCAATCTTCCTCTTATGGTCTGCTTCATTTTATTTCACCTTCCCCGCTTTTTGTATCTACCTTGTACACTATGGGATCCCATGATGTCCTCTCCAGTAAGCAAACCACTTTATTTGCTGTTTTTGTACATAGTTTAAGATTGGTTTTATGCCAATTCTTTCTCTTATAGTCTAATTTCTGATTTTATCTTTTCTGGTCACTCCAGCAGCTTTCCTCAAACATCTAGAATGGGAGTTCATGCTAGCAAAATCACTTGCTTTATCACTGTAAGGGAAATAAACATCAGAACCTCTTATTACATGAACATGCTTTTCACAACTATAGCATCCTTTGAGTATCATACAAAGAAGTGAATATTTATGAAGAGAATCGGAGCCATTCTTCTCTTTCTCCACCCGCATTTTTGAAAAGACTAAAGCTCACCAGATCCAGATGACTCTTGTTAATGTCCTGGTCTAAACGGCGGCAAAGTTACCACAAACACCACTCACTATGCCAAAGAAATTATATTAGAGCCAACTAGTTTTTCAAATAGACTTTACTTGTTTTCAGTAATTAGTTCAAGGTTACTTAAAAGCATATTAAAGGTGTTACACAAATTATAACCCCATACATCTACATCTTTACAATCACAGTTTTAAAAGGCAAGGAACCAACTTGGCATCCAAAGTTGGCATTTCTACGGTAACTCCTCATGATCTATATTTTCCATAAAACAAAGAGAAAAAGATTTGGGACTAAAAACAAAGAAGTGCTATAATAAGGTTGCGACAAAGTTTAATATTTGTGTCAGAGACTGAAAAGAATGCTGACTTTTTTCTTCAGTAAATATTAAACTTTATTCTCCATTTGTGTTTTTTGTTTAAACATTTACATGAGAGGCATTGAAAGGCAACCTTTCAAGCACAGCATTCATAGTACATATAGGCAATTTCAGGATGCTGATAAAAGAACTCTTAGTGTCCAATGTGTATCAATGTGTAGTTTACTTATACACATGAATTCCATAAAATACATGGAAGATAATTAGGGATGAACCAATCTATTTATGTGGGGTACTGTCAGTTTTTAATGCTATCGACCTGAAATTTATTTTTTATCTGCACATCAGTTGGAGATTTTTTAAAAAACCTGTGAAGCATGTTGCTTAATAAACACATTTGTATGCAATAATGCTAAATATTTGACACTTTGAAAAATATTTAAGTTAATTTATAATACAACCTGGATATTATTTTCACCAATATATCTATTTCTAATCCACATTTCCCTTTCCAGAGGACTGTACTGCAAAATTTGGAAAAATACAAATTCTAAAAAATAAAGGAATTTTGATAGATAGACTTGTTTAAAATAAGAAATTCTCTCCCAATAGCTGGTAAAGTGATCGGCACGTAGTGCTGATGAGCAGAATTTTTCATAGGTTATAGAACACTCACTATTCAAAATCCATTAAACAGCACAGTTATAATTATGTAAGTTCTGGTTTCATGGGATTAGTTTCCATTTGGGAAACAAAAAAGAAATCGAGCAAAAAAACCAAAAACAAAGCATGGTTTTTGCTTTTTGTTTGAGGATAAGATAAGAACCAATGTGTGGACTTCCGGTGGTGACATCAAGACGAGTGTGGGGAAGAAATCAGGGCTCTGACTTCTTATCCCAATGCACACGTTTGGAGGATCCCTTCGGGTATGCCGATCTTGGAGAGAGACGCGAAGTAGGGAAGCCCTAGGACTAATGAGGCGGAGGGCGACAACCCGTTATGACGTGGGAATACCCTTTTAATCCGACATGCAAGCGTCTGCCTTGTTTCAATGGCGGACTGGAAGTCTCGACAAACTATCTAAAAGGTGAAGGAAGAATTTAATCAACTTGTTGTTGTGTCATCAAGTGGATTAGCGGGCTGGCTTGCGAGTGGAAACAGCGGTGAGTGTGGGCAGAAAGGGAAGATCGCAGAGGAGAATGGGCAAAGCAGTGAGTTTCTAGAGATCGAGTGAGAGAGCCCTATAACCAAGTGGCCACTTGGAGGAGTGAGATCGACAGATTTTTAGAGGCAAAGACCGGCCCGAAGAACTAATTGGCGTAAGTGAGCGATCAGAGGGGAGACAACAAGAAAGAGCACGAACTGACTCTAAGTCATACAGACTCAAGTAGTGGAAAGAAACCGAGAAAGGAGGAGGACTTGGAGAACTGTGGTGTGCTTGAGAGCAGCTCTTGACAGACAGTAGTTAGGAAGAGAAGAGAACAAAGAAACGGAAGGGGAAGAGGCTGATGGAATAGCTGTGCTGAAATTATTTAGAACTATTTAGAACAGAAGAATGTGGAAAATTCTGCAAAGACTGAAAAGAAAAGTAAATCAACCCAGAACTTAAAGAAAAAGTGGTGAATGAACTGACTGCATTAATAGTTTAGTGAAATAAGTTACAATTATATACAATATCTATATATAATATTTATAATACCTATAAATAAGTACTCAGATCAATATTTATATTCATAAACAAGTAAGTGGAAAGCTTGTGGATATATATATATGGACCGTGCAGCATTTTACCTTCGATTCCAGAATGTAACAAAGACAAAAGAGGAAGATTTACCAATGATAATGTCGGGATTAATAGCATAGATGTTAAAAAGAGACAGAAATGAGATTATAAATGAGTTGGACGATATATACAGGGTAAGCACCAATTATGCCAGAAAACATCGATTGCCCAGAGAAGTATACATCAGATTCGCAAGGAAAAAAGTAAGAGATATAATTTATAAAATAGCAAGAGATGAGGCAATGATGTACAAAGGGAAAGAGATACAAACCCTGAAACAAATCCCGTGAAGAGTGAGGGAGCAAAGGAGAGAATATCGATTCCTGGCGACACAACTGATTAAACGAGATATACTATTTAGGTGGTTGGTACCTGAAGAGATGCTGGTAACCTGGCAGGAGAAAAGGATTAAAATTGACAATCTCGAGAAGGCACAGGATTTATATGAGCAACTACTAGGCCCAGAAGAGGAACAGAGCAGTAAAGAGGAGATGGAATATAGAAGCCAAGAAGAACGACAACAGAGAATAATGGAAGGAGAACAGGGAGAAAGTAGTAGGGAAGAGGAAGAACAACAGAGAGAGGAGGAAGTGAGACCAAAAACAAGGAGCCAAAAAAGAAACTAGAGTTAATAAAAAACAAAGACAAGTAGAGAATTAGGAAGATGGATGGAAGAAGAAATTCAATTATTGTCAGTAAATATTAACGGTTTAAATTCGCCAACAAAAAGAAAGCATATCTGGGCAAAATTAACAAAACAAAAGGCATATATAATATGCTTACAGGAAACACACATTAAAAAACAAGATACAAAATACCTGGAATGTCTTAAATTAGGAAAATTATATGCAGCATCAGCAGAAGAAAACAGAAAAGGGATAGAGATATATGTTAAAGATGGGATAAAGACAAATTTAATTTATGCAGACTCAAAGGGAAGAATATTAATGATGAGATATGGATAAATCAAAAATCAATACTACTGGTAGCAATATACGCCCCAAATGAAAATCAGAAGGACTTTTATTAAAAAATACATGAAAAAAATCAAAGAAATTGGAGTGAGGAATATCTGCATAATAGGAGATTATAATGCCATAGTAGACAGCAAAAAAGATTACGTAAGTGACAAAAAAACTAAAAATAAAAAAAGTATTACCAACAACCTGTTTTGAGATAATGGATGAGCTAAACTTGATAGATATTTGGAGAAAAATGGAACCAGAAAAAAAAAACAATTTACTTTTTATTCCAACCCACACCAATCTTGGTCACGGATTGATATGGCATGGATGAATGGGGAAATTGGGGCAGAAATACATACAATTGAAATATTACCAAATACTTGTGCAGATCACAACCCCATTAAAATAATCTGGAAAGGGGGAAAAAAAACTAGACGAATCTGGATGTTAAATCTGCAAATATTAAAAGAAAAATAATTTATTCAAAAATGTAGAAACAAATTGGAGTTATTCCTTAAGGAAAACACAAAAGAACAGACATCTATACAAAATTTATGGGACACCATGAAAGCTTATTCCCGTGGAATTATTATAGTGTATT
Organism: Thamnophis sirtalis; assembly: GCF_051295495.1. Classification (NCBI taxonomy): domain Eukaryota; kingdom Metazoa; phylum Chordata; class Lepidosauria; order Squamata; family Natricidae; genus Thamnophis; species Thamnophis sirtalis. Next base: position 97,689,842 of record NW_028261386.1, on the reverse strand, counting down.
CAGCAAAAAGAAACAAAGAGAAATGGGCACAACAGAAGATATTAGAGGAGGAAATTAAAAATTTAGAAATAGAATTACAAAATAAGCCACAAAGTGACAAAATTAGAAAGGATTGGATGTTACCAAAACATACATTAAATATATTAGACCAGGAAGAAATGTTAAAGGGCCTAAAACTAACAAAACAAAACTTCTTTGAGCAAGCAAATAAACTGGGGAGGTGGCTGTCATATAGATTGAGAAAAGAAAGAGAAAAAAGATTAATATATCAACTTCAAGAGGAAACTGATGAATACAACATACAATAGAAGGGAAGAAAAAGATTGCATAAAAGTACTTTGAGAATCTGTATAAAGGGGAACAAGTAGATGGAAAACAAATAAAAGAATATCTAAATGGAGAAGAAACCCCGTAAATAACAGAAGATATGAAAGAAATGTTGTCAAAAAAAATAACAAAACTAGAATTGAAATAGGCGATTCAGAAACAGAAAAATAATAAAACGCCAGGCCCAGATGGATTCCCAGCAGAATGGTACAAAATAATAGATGAATTGAATGAATTGATAGAACCCTTGATGTTGGAGATGTATAATGAGGCACTGATGAAAGCAAAAATACCAGATTCATGGAGGGAAGCATATATTACATTAATATTTAAAGAAGGTGCAGATAAAAAACAGATTCAAAACTATAGGCCAATCTCGTTGTTAAATGCCGACTATAAAATATTCACAACAATAATAGCGGAGAGATTGAAAAAACTATTAAATGACTATATACATCCAGACCAAAATGGATTTCTCCCAACAAGACAAATCAGGAATAACACTAGAATAATAGCAAATATTTTAGAGTACTATTAGGCGCATCCAGAGAAACAAGTGGCACTTGTCTTTGTGGATGCACAGAAGGCATTTGACAATTTAAATTGGGAATTCATGATACAACAAATTAAGAATATGAAATTAGGGGACCAATTTGAAAGATTAATAGAAACAATATACTCCACTCAAAGGGCAAATATATTATTAAATGGGGAAAGTACAGAGACCTTTAAAATAATGAAAGGAGTAAGGCAGGGTTGCCCACTATCTGCTCTTTATCCTGATGCTTGAAAGTCTTTTAATAAGAATTAGACAAAATTTGGAGATAAGAGGAACTACTGTAAAATTAAAAAAGAGGAGTATAAAATTCAGACCTTTCGTATTTCGTATTTCGTATTTATTATAATTTATAGGCCGCCCTTTTCCCTGAGGGGACTCAGGGCGGCTTACAAAACGCGGGAAAGGGGGTACAAGACAAAAAACATAAGACAATACATAATTTTAAAAATGGAGCACAACATTCATTCATCATTCGGGAGGGGACAAACTAGATTTTTTATCCCCAGGCCTGACGGGATAGCCAGATCTTGAGGGCCGTGCGGAAGGCCTGGGCTGTGGTGAGGGTGCGAATCTCCACGGGGAGATTGTTCCATAGCGTCGGAGCTGCAACTGAGAAGGCTCTCCTCCGCGTAGTCGCCAGTCGGCACTGACTGGCGGATGGAATTCGGAGGAGGCCTACCCTGTGCGATCTGATGGGACGCAGGGAGGTAATTGGCAGAAGGCGGTCTCTCAAATAGCCAGATCCACTACCATGGAGCGCTTTGTAAGTGGTAAGTAGGACCTTGAAGTGCACCCGGAGACCAACAGGTAGCCAGCGCAGCTCGCGGAGGATCGGTGTTATGTGGGCGAACCGTGGTGCGCCCACGATCACTCGCGCGGCCGCATTCTGGACTAGCTGAAGTCGCCGGATGCTCTTCAAGGGCAGCCCCATGTAGAGCACGTTGCAGTATTCCAGCCTAGAGATCACAAGGGCTCGAGTGACTGTTGTGAGGGCCTCCCGGTTCAGGTAGGGCCGCAACTGGCGCATCAGGCGAACCTGAGCAAATGCCCCCCTGGTCACAGCTGACAAATGATGGTCGAAACTCAGCTGTGGGTCCAGGAGGACTCCCAAGTTGCGGACCCTGTCTGAGGGGTGTAAATTTTGTCCCCCCAGCCTGATTGATGGAACATTAGCCAAATTTTTGGGAGGAAAACACAACAGCCACTCGGTCTTTTCCGGGTTGAGTACCAGTTTGTTAGCTCTCATCCAGTCTTTAACAGCCTCAAGGCCCCGGTTCATCACTTCCACCGCTTCATTGAGTTGGCACGGGGCGGACAGATACAACTGTGTATCGTCCGCATATTGGTGGTATTTTATCCCGTGCCTTCGAATGATCTCGCCCAGCGGTTTCATGTATATGTTAAATAGTAGGGGGGATAAGACCGAACCCTGCGGCACACCACAAGTAAGGGGCCTTGGGGACGATCTCTGCCCCCCCACCAACACCGACTGCGACCTGTCCGAGAGGTAGGAGGAGAACCACTGCAAAACAGTGCCGCCCACCCCCACCTCCCGCAGTCGTCGCAGAAGGATACCATGGTCGATGGTATCGAAAGCCGCTGAGAGGTCAAGGAGAACCAGGATGGAGGCATAGCCTCCATCTCTGGCTCTCCAGAGATCATCGGTCAATGCGACCAAAGCGGTTTCTGTGCTGTAGCCGGGCCTGAAGCCAGACTGGAAGGGGTCAAGATAGTTAGCTTCCTCCAAGGTACGCTGAAGCTGGAAGGCCACCACCTTCTCAACAACCTTCCCCACAAAGGGGAGGTTGGAGACTGGACGATAGTTGTTAAGAATTGCTGGATCCAAGGACGGTTTCTTCAGGAGGGGTCTCACCACCGCCGCCTTCAGCGCGGTGGGGAGATGCCCCTCCCGAAGAGAGGTGGTAACAACCGCCTGGATCCAGCCTCGTGTCACCTCACTGCTGTTGGCAACCAGCCAGGAGGGACACGGGTCCAGTATACAGGTGGAGGCACTCACAGCTCGCATAGCCTTGTCCACATCCCCGGAGGCAACATCCTGAAACTCAACCCAGAGATGGTCTGCCAGATCATTCCCCTGTGTCTCGGCTGGGTCTGCAAGAGTGGAGTCCAGGTCCGATCGAAACCGAGCAACTTTGTCCGCCAAGAACTGTACAAACTCCTCAGCCTTACCCTGCAAGGGGTTCTCCGTCTCCCTCCTATTTAGGAGGGAGCGGGTTATCCTGAACAGGGCGGCTGGGCGGGACTCGGCGGACGCTACCAAGGAGGCAATGTATGATCTTTTGGCTGTTCTTAGAGCCCGAATATACTCCTTGGTGCAAGCTGTCAACAGTGCCCGGCTCGACTCGGACCTATCAGACCTCCACAGGTGCTCTAGGCGTCTCCTCCGGCGCTTTATCTCACGGAGCTCCTCGGTGAACCAAGGAGACCTCCGTGGGCCGCTGACCCGGAGGGGCCGTAGTGGCGCAATCCGGTTCAGAGACTCCGATGCTGCCGAGTGCCAGGCAGCAGCAAGAGTCTCCACCGAACTGTGGGCGAGAGTATCTGGAATAACCCCAAGCTCCGTCTGGAACCTTACTGGGTCCATAAGTCGCCTGGGGCGGAACCACCTGGTCGGTTCCTCCTCCCTACGGTGGGGGTTTGGCCTCCGGAAGTCTAGCCTCAGTAGGCAGTGGTCTGACCACGACAGGGGAATGATCTCATTTCCCCTCAGACCAAGATCATAACTCCACTGCTCCGAAAGAAATACGAGGTCGAGCGTGTGACCCGCTGAGTGAGTTGGGCCTCGAATTACTTGGGTCAAGCCCATGGCTGTCATGGAAGCCATGAACTCCTGCGCTCCATCAGAGTGTTCACCGAGCGAAGGCAAATTGAAGTCCCCCAGAACCATAAGCCTAGGGAACTCAACTGCCAGCTCGGCTACTGACTCGAGGAGCGAGGGGAGGGCTGCTGCAACGCAGTTGGGAGGCAGGTACGTAAGCAGCAAACCCACTTGACCCTTGAGGTCCAGCGTCACCAGTAGGGACTCACACCCGACAAGCTCCGGAGCAGGGATCCTACGAGGTACTAAAGACTCCCGGATTACAATAGCCACACCGCCACCCCTTCCCTGAGCTCTCGGCTGATGAAGCACCTGAAACCCGTCTGGGCACATCTCTACGAGGGGGACTCCTCCTTCTGAATATTTGCAGATGATTTGGTATTCATTATAGAACACCCGCTAGAAACAGGAAATAGCTTAATGCGACAATTAGGAAAATATGGAGATGTAACAGGGTTAAATATTAATAGAGAAAAGACTAAAATGATAACTAAAAATTTGAAGAAAGAACAAAACTAAGAATTAGAAAGAATAATAGACCTGCAAGTGACAAAGAAAGTTAAATATCTTGGAATATGGCTAACTGCAAGTGCTCAACTATAAAAGAAAATAATTATACAAAATTATTGCAACAAATAAAAAAAGATCTAGAATTATGGGGGAAACTACAACTATCATTATTAGGGAAAATAGCAGCGATAAAAATGAATGTACTACCCAGACTATTATACCTATTTCAAACAATCCCCATAAAATTAGGATTTTTTTTTTTACTGACTTGAATAAGATTATATTAAAATTTATATGGCAAGGGAAGAAAGCCAGGATAAAGTTGAAAGCTCTACAGGATGGCAGAAGCAGAGGTGGTATGGGATTCCCTGACTGGGAGCTTTATTACAAAGCAACAGCACTAACATGGATCAGGGATTGGATACATTTAAAAAAATAAAAGAATACTAACATTAGACGGACACGATTTGCAAACGGGATGGCATTTTTTCCTATAGGAAGAGGGTAAAAAGAAACAAAAATACTTTCACAGACACTATATTAGAGATGCACTGATACAGGTCTGGAATAAAATTAAGAGAAAAACATTACATGAAAATACTGACATGGCTTTCCACAATAGAAGCCATGACACATCCCAATACACTAGATCTATCAAAAATGGTTAGATATAGTGAAATTTTAGACAGCCAAGGGAATTTGAAAACAAATCCAGAATTAAAAGAGCAAAATATAAATATAGATTGGTGGCCATATCTCCAACTACAATCGAGATACAAAAGAGATGTAAAAGAATATGGAATATACACAGAATTTCAACAAATAGATAAAATTTTAATTGGCCCGGAAAATAAATTCATAATGAAAATTTACAAATATTTATTAGAAGTAACATTAGAAGAAGAAAAAGTTAAAGACTGCATGATAGCGTGGGCCAAAAATTTTGGTTACAACATAGATCTAGTGGATTAGGAAAGAATTTGAAACACAAATTATAAACTAACACTCAGCAGCACTTAAAGAAAATATGTACAAAATGTTTTATCGTTGGCATTTACCACCAAAAAGATTGGCTAAAATGTACCCAAACATGAAGCCGACCTGCTGGAAGCATAAAAAAGTGCAAGGGACTTTTTATCACATATGGTGGACCTGCCCGGAAACACAAAAATATTGGACAAAAATTTGGAAATGGGTGCAAGAAATTACAGGAGAACAGATAAAATACAAACCCGAAATCTTTCTACTGGGAATAATCAAAGAGAAATATACAAATAAAATTAAGTACATATTAACACATCTGCTAACTACAGCTAGAATAGCATTTGCCCAATGCTGGAAACAAAATAATACTCCCTCGGACGAATTAGTGATTAAAAAAACTTTGGATTGTGCAGAGATGGACAAATTAACACTGAAATTAAAAGATAAAGAAGAGTCGGAATATCATGAAATTTGGAACAATTGGTACAAATGGCTGCAAAACAAGAATAAAATTAATTAAGCCGAAAAACAATATATATAAATATATATAGAACTGTGTATAAAGGCGTGTAAATATAGAAGTGAAATATTATATACATGTACAGGTATGAGGACATAACAATGTTGATATAATGACTGTAAGGTGTTGTAGAAAGGAAAAAATAATTTAAAAAATCTGCTAATAAAAAAAAAAAGAACCAAAGTGTGGAAGCTTTATAGAGGGCGGTCTGAACTTGAAATGAGGAAGAATTTCCTGACTCCTAGAGCTAATAAGCAGTGAAACAGCTTGCTGTCTAAAGGTGTGGTGCTCCATCCCTGGAAGTTTTCAAGAAAAGATTTGACAGTCATTTGTCTGGGATGGTTTGAAGAATTGGGCAGGATTTGAATTGGAAGAGTCCAACTCTAAAAATTCTAGCTTGGCATTCAGAAATATGGGTTGAAGCAAAAGTATCTATGGACCAACCTATAGACCAGTGATGGTGAACTGTTTTGGCACCGAGTGCCCAAACCGGAATGGGTGTGCATGTGCGCATGTTGGAGCGCCAGAAACCCGAAGTCCCGCTGGTCGGTGCGCATGCACATGCCAGCCAGCTGGTTTTCAGGTTTCCGGCACATGCATGCATGCTGGCCAGATGGTCTTCCCGCATGCACCAGAACACCAGAGCACCAGAAATCCGAAGACCAGCTGGCTGCTATGAGCATGCCTGTTTTTTGGCAGTTTTTTGGGATATTTTCAGGCTGTTTTCTGGACCAAAAAATAGCCTGAAAACGGCCCGAAAAATGGCCTAGAAAAGGCCTGAAAGCAGCCTGGAAAATGCCTCCAAAATGTCCTGTTTTGGGGGCATTTTCAGGGTGTTTTCTGGTGTTTTGGCACCCATGAAGACCAGCTGGCTGTGTGAATGTGGGTGGTGGAAACCAGAAGAGCAGCTGGCAATGGAACGCATGTCCACAGAGAGGGCTCTGCATGCCACCTCTGGCACACATGCCATAGGTTCGCCATCACAGCTATAGACTTAGCCATCTCTCACTGCTGCTACTGAGAAGCGACACCAAATGAGAAGCTACGTTTTGTAATGTCCAAATGAAATGAAAACAAAAAATAGAATATCTATGCACATAGCAAATATTAACAGCAACATTCTCCCCAGGACTGCACAGAAAGAAAGACTTTAATGAATAGCAGAAATGTGGTGTCCAAGTGAGGTCTCAGGCATTTCTTTCAAATCATTTCTGAAGCCATATCAAATATTCTGAGCAATAAGTGCCAAAGGTTCAAGATATCTTCAAAGGCATCAATGTCTGTGTCATTTTGACAAGGTGCGTATACGAATTCTGAAGACGCTAGATAAGATGTGGAGAAATATATGAATAATCAGGGTTGGCTTGCTCTAATCAGATTTAGCTCACACAGTGATTATAATTAATCTCTGACTCATTCAATGAGCGATTGAATCTAGTTTATCAAACACTTTAAAAACAGGCTAAATGAAAACTCAGCTCAGTGGGACATTTACATAAACACACTCAGGGTTTTAAAGGTCTCAGTGACAATAGGGGTTGTGTCTGTCACTTAATAACTAAGAAAGAAACCACTCAACTCCATTTTGCAGAATTAAGAGTACTTTTACTGATTATAAGTAATGAGAAGCTAAGCAAAGCTGGATCTGAGCAAAAAGGCGCAGAAGCATTTAGATATCAATATATGATTCATTCCCCTCCCCTTGGCACCCCAGTCCAAAGTCCAATCATATATCTCCACAGCTGTCAGGTGGGAGACATCTCCAAAAATCATCAACAGGTTGGTATGCCGGACAGTTGGCCTTGGCGGGAAATTTCCCTCCTTCCATATGCGCAAACGAATGGTGAGAACAACTCCCAATTAACAGTCCTCCTGTACAGATTATTTCCCTCACTCAAATACCATGCCCTTCCTCCCCGTTTCAATGGCAGCCGAAAAGCAAGCAGCAAAACAGAGGCTGACAGTGTCTTAATTTTGACGCTAATCACTTTGCCTTGGAAGCATCTATTCTAAGAGCCTATCAGAGGGTCACTAATAGTTGTAGTGGCTGCTCTAATGCTACCACATCCAACCAGGATATTGCTATCTGAATTAACTTTAATTAGAGACAATCAGGGAAGCTAAAAGTCAGTTATAGCTAGAATTATTTTTCTCTTTCTGATTAATTTCAGCTTATCGGTAAGGAAGGCATGTAATGCTATCAGAATCCAATTAACTATGATGTTAGCATGCTAAATATGAGGAATACAGCTTATTTTATTGACTGATATATTAGAGTTGGTAGCATTCAAATTAGTTTAGGGCTGTGTAATTAAGCATTGCTACTTCCAGAGGTATGTGCCTATGCATGTATACACTTGCACACAGACAGTAATTAGGCTGGGTAACCTTTTGACAGAGAAGTGTTAGACTTTTGAGGGACTTGTGGACAAATGATCAGGTACAATGAATCAGACGTCATCAGACAATCAGGCAAAATCTGAATTTTCCATTTTTCCTGGGTTTTAGGATGAAATTATTAGTGATTTTTAAATTTTATTTTAATTATGTTAGGATTATTTTAGGGCATATATTACAGGTTGCGGGGCATGAGCTCTGTCTTAAAATATCAGACAACAGAGCTGTTTCTTGTAATCATTGTCACAGAACTTCCAAGGATCGCAATCAAACTTTTGGTGATTATATGTGATTCTTTGATCATTTTTTTCCATTCCTGACAGAATAATATGGTATTTTCTACGTTGCATGATAAAAGAATTTTTGTTTTGTTTTGTTCTTTATTATTAGTTTAATTATCATTTGATAGCTTTATAATTATTGTACAATCAGAAAAAGAACTTGGAAAAAATAGAAAGAGCAGGTTGCAAATAAAGAGGAGGTTTACAAAACTGTAAAATTAGCAAGAAAAAAATTGAAAAGATAATAAAATCTACATATTAAAATATAACCAGTATAGGTAAAGGTAAAGGTTCCCCTACACATATGTGCTAGCTAGTAACACATATGTGCTAGACTCTAGGGAGCAGTGCTCATCTCCGTTTCAAAGCCAAAGAGCTAGCACTGTCCGAAGATGTCTCGGTGGTCATGTGACCGGCATGACTAAACGCCGAAGGTGCAGGAATGCTGTTACCTTCCCACCAAAGGTGGTCCTTATTTTTCTACTTGAATTTTTACATGCTTTTGAACTGCTAGTTTGGCAGAAACTGTGACAAGTAACGGGAGCTCACTCCTTTATGCGGTGCTAGGGATTTGAACTGCTGAACTGCCAACCTTTTTGATCGACAAGCTCAGCGTCTTAGACACTGAGCCACCACATCCCTTATAACCAGTATAATTTTATATAAATTGTTTATTGAAAAAATAAGAAAAAATACATCTTATTTCGGATTGAGAAAAAAAGGAAATTAGAAAAAAAGGAAAAATAAAAGCTTAAAAACTATAGTTATATAATAGGATTATGGCCAAACTTTGGATGTAAACAAAACTTTTTCTACTATTATAATCTCAACATGCTTTTCATATTGACATAAATTCTGTATCCCATTTGTTTTGTAAGCATGAAGCAAGTTTTGATATTGATGTGTACACATACCCATACATTAATTTGCCATTCCTCAATGAAAGGAATTAGTTGTGATTTCCAATAACAGGCACATTATATCCTAGCAGCTATTAATTACATGTGCAAATCTCATTCTGTGTATTTTGGAGGCAGATATAATCATATTCAGTAAAAAATAATGAGCTGAAAAGAAAAAAAGACTTTTATAATCTGTTTTTCTAGTATGAATCATTTTCCAGAAATGTTGTGCCCAACATTAGCATCAAATGTGAACAAAATGATGTTTAGAAAAATAATGCTCTGTTTTGGCAACTAAAACTGGAGTAATGTACCACAGGCAGAATATTTTATAGCTATTTTCTCTAAATGTAATATTAACTGTAAAACTGACATTTTTCTTCCATTGATATTCTCAGTTGCATATCAATTGTTCAGTTCAAATTCTGCATTGATTTGATCCTACAATCATTAACTTTTTTACTTTGGAAATCACATTTCACCAACGACTTGTAAAGAAGTTCCAATAAACTATCAGATTTTTGTTTAATAGGCGTTTTGGATTCGGCCATACCTTTAAGTGTTCCACCATGTGTTTATAATTCCTGCAGGGTCTATGCTGCTTATCTGTAGATAGAGAAACCATCAAGGTGATTCAGACTATTTTGAATTTGGGAACCCCAAGACTTCTTTATTTTATTACAATTAATTTATATTTGTAAAAATTGTTGTAACTTCACTGATTTAAAAAAATATATTGTACATTCTGCATCATAAACATAGATATTTGGTCTGATAACCCACCTTGTAGGGGCCAAGATGAAAGCCTTGACCAGTGGTGGAATTCAAAATTTTTTACTACTGGTTCTGTAGGTGTGACTTGGTGGGCATGGCATGGGTTGGTGGGCGTGGCTTGGTGGGTGTGGCAGTGGAAGATTACTGTAAAATCTTCATTCCCATCCCCCTCCAGGGGAAGGATACTGTAAAATCTCCATTCCTTCCCAATCAGCTGGGACTCTGGAGGCAGAGAATAGATAGGGAAGAGGCCAGTTAGAGGTTCTCTGAACTACTCAAAATTTCCACTACCAATTGTCCAGAACTAGTCAGAATCTGCTGAATACCACCTCTGGCCTTGATCACTTATCCAGTCAACTTCAACATGTAGACTTCAACATGTAGACTTCAACATGTATGTTTCTAGTTCTACTACTTCATAACTGCTGTGTGTACCAGAGTGTTCTTCAGTTTCCAAGATTAATATGGGCACAAAATAATAACACATTCATACTGATCACTGATATTTGATACAATAGTATCAAATAGGGTAGAATTGTAATTCCATCTTTCTTTCGCTTATTAGAGTTTGGGATAAGTAAAATAAGTTTCTATAGCAAAGAGCTGAGCTGAATTTAGGTCACTCTGGTCCAATTTAACAACTTGACCACTACACTAAATTACTGTAACTATCATAGGTGATAATGATTTTATGAGAGGAAAATCCCCCTGCCCCTTCAATAGGCTGAAGAAACATGTCACCTTTTTCTAATGCCCAAACTGTCCTTAAAGGTCAAAATATCTAAAATTGTTTTAAATTTAACTTTGCTATTTATCAAATTCTCATTGTTTGGAGATTTTTTTTTTATTTTTTTTTTGCTTCCATGGAAGTTCAGCTTCCATGGAACTACAAAGTTAATGGAAATCATTAAATGTCTACGTTGCACCATTTGTTTCCGTTGATAAAATATCTTTCAAGCATCTTTCGTCTGTATAACCTTTGCCCAGTTCCTGTGGGTAAGAACAAATGTCAGCAATTAGCACATATGGGCCTGTACAACTTCCCTGCACTTTGGCATGAACACATGACAAAAATGACAAGCTGCATCAACCACCAGGAGACAAACTCTCTGGTTTGAACAGTGAAGTTCATGAGGCAGCAGATCCCTCTGGAGCATGACTCAACTCTAATAATTAAGGGGTAACAAGAATTTTGACTGACAAGCTAGCTAATGACTACAGCTACAGCTTCTACAAAGTCGGAGGGCGAACTGAGTCTCATTGGGTAACAGCCAAGATGGCAGCAGAAGCATAGCGGGTTAGCTAATTGCTAGAAGAACTTTTGTTTTATTTTGCTTCTCAGAGCCTTCAAGGGCTTCTCTTCTGGAACCTGCTACTGTGAAAACTCTTCCAATTTCTCTCTGCAGCAGAAGATGGGCTTCAGACTCTGACTCCTCTGCTGATTAATATAATCTTCGGAAACCACCTATAAAAGACTTTAAGCTTAGGTTGGCATTCTCTTTTTCCTCTTTATCCCTTCAGTTCTGAAGGGAACTGAAGCTTCAGGATGCTGGCCAGGCCTCCCTTCCAAACATTGGTCCTGAATTGTAAAAGGACTGTTGCAAATAAAAGCAAGTTTCAGTTAATCACCACCTCTTCTGTGTCTTTTCTGAACAGCTAACACCCCTAACTGGCACTGCTTCTCCTTTTAACAAAAGTTGTGTGGAGTGAAACTATAAATACTTGTTTCTAAAAGCTTCAAAATTCAGGCCTTGGATCTAACTTCAGTTTCTTGTCTATAACATTGGAACATCTTTTAAATACTACTGAAAGATGAATCTTTTTTTAAAAAAAATACTATTTGGGACTTCCCCACTGCTGACCTGAAGCACTCTTTGAGTTGGCAGAAAACTTTTTTTTGTCTCTGTTCCTTTTATGTTCCTTGATGTTCTTGCAAGGTAACAGGAGAAAAAGCTGACCAGGTTTTATATTCTTTGTGGCTACCTTTGGCTAGTGTCGAACTGGATGAGATGAGAGGGGGATGTGGTAGGAAAGTGTTTGCCAAGGCATGTTAATCCTGTGCTTAGGCACAAGTGGGGAAAGGCCATAGGACAGAAGTTCCCAAATTTTCTTGGTTCATGGAACCTTAGTGGTTCTCAAACGGTGTACCATGCCAAACTCACTAAAAGTTCCATTTATTAAGAAATAAAATACCATGCAAAGCCCCTGTGAGTTTGGGAAACATGCTCATAGTTATAAAATTCTTGTGTAATGCTATGAATATGACCGTGACCCGTCAAAAGCGCGGAGGACAAAATCGCGCTCGACGAAAGCGCGCATGTGACGTCATCACAGCGCGACGAAAAAAATTAAAAATTGAAATAAAATTAAAATTAAAGCAAGCCGATTCACATAAAGGTAAGGGTTAGGTTAAGGGTTAGGGTTAGGGTTAGGGTTAGGTTAAGGGTTAGGGTCAGGTTTACAGCGTTAGCGTTAGGTTTAGCGTTAGGTTAAGGGTTAGCGTTAGGTTTTTCGTTACGTTAACGGTTAGGTTTAGGGTTAGATTTAGGGTTAGGTTAAGGGTTAGGTTTAGGGTTAGGTTTAGGGTTAGGTTTGGGGGGGTTAGGGGAAGGTTTTAGCTTTATTTTTACATTTTTCGATCACAGCGCGATGTTTTCGTCGCGCTGTGATGACGTCAAATGCGCGCTTTCATTGAGCGCGATTTTGTCCTCCGCGATTTTGTGGTGGAACCGAATATGACACTATCATTGTATCTTTGATTATATATCTTCCTATATGGATGTTGATCATCCAATTTTAAGGCTTTATGACTCTCACAAGAAAAGTAATGCTGTTACCTTCCCACCAAAGTGATACCTATTTATCGACCTGCATTTGCATGCTTTTGAACTGCTAGGTTGGCAGGAACTGAGGCAAAGGGAGCTCCATCAGGTCGTGCTTAGGTCTCAGACTGCCAGATTTTCCAGTCAACGTCCAGCATCTTAACCACTACGCCATCACCCCCCCTTAAATTAGTACATATAGATCACTCCAAATCTTATTTACTTCACTCCCATGTTACGGCATGTCCTCATAATACAGCCATGCCACATTTTTATGGTGGGCAAAAATATAAGCCCCACCCCACATATAAGCCCCCTGGACAACCCCCCCACCTCCACCAGGCAGAGCGCCGCTCTGGGGGGAGGCAAAGGTGATTGTGTTGCTTGATGCCTTTGGGATACCACTAGGTTGGTGAGCAGCGCTGGGCCCAGCTGAAGTCTTTCAGCAGTGACCGCTCTGGGTGCACGTTCTATGGTTGTACGCTCTGCAGGCAGCTGGCCCACAACTATAGAGTATGTGCCCAGAGCGGCCACTGCCAAAAGACTCGGGTTGGAAGCTGCGGAAAAATCCATGCTGGGATGGCGGCGGTGGTAGAGGTGATCTGGCTCCGTAATGAGAGCTGGGCCATGCATCGTGAGGCTGGGAGGCCGGTGAGTGAGAGCGGAACAGCCGCTCGCACAACCCCCCTCTCCAGCCATGCAGAGCGCCATTCAATGGAATTTGGAAGGCACCAAGCCGTGGGACCTGGGCGGCGGCGAACAGGCGCTCACGCGGCTTGGCGATAACCCTAGGTCAGTGAATGGTGCTGTGCCTGGCTGCAAAGGGGGTTTGCTGGGTGGCTGCTCGTGAGCGTGATCGCTTCATGGCTGTTGTGTTGCGCTGCTGCAACAGCGCAACACAGCCATTCGCCCATGAGGCTGTGCCCAGCTCTTTGGGAGCCTGATCACAAGAGAGCAGCCGCCTGGCAACTCCAATACAATAAATCCTCCCCCCCCTAATAAAGCCCAAGCCATATTTTGTAGGTTTTGTAGGTAAAAAGAAAATAAGACCCTGTCGTATTTTGGGGGGAACACAGTAGCAGATCATTAACTGTCCATTGCAGCAAGGAAATAGAATTTTAAGATCTGTTAAACCATCTGCATCCATTCTTGTCCACAGCTGTTTTAAAAAATTTAGAGATCTTTTGTGTACTGCATTTTTTTATTTTTAATGTTGCTTGTCACCTTTCAACAGTTTTCCATCCTGGCTTACAGCAATATATACAACTATCATAATGTACATGGGTATAATTTTCTAGTAGAGATTTAATAATTCTAAATTAGAATATTTTCAAGACGTAGCTTTCTGGTTCCCATTTGCTGCAATTTCTAATGGAGAAATTAAGATAAAGTAGCCTTAATGTAGCATTTATATTAGCCCTGGTTAAGCTTCTAAGTGAATGCATATGAACTTCTATGTTGGCCTACATGTATACACACAAATTCTCCTGTCCTTCATATCTCCAAGCCTTTGAAAGGAAGCATTGCATAGACAGAAGTGCAACTCTCTGAGGCTCCAGAACCCAAATAAAATATAATTCCAGATTGCACAAAAAGCAATCCATACAATCAAGCAATTGTAAGGATGACACCATTTTCAGGTGAAGTTATCAAGAGCAATGGGGCAGGAAACACGGACACAGGAAATTTGACCTAAATATACAATCTCCTGTATATAAGATTTCAGGTCTCACTGATTCAGTTCAGTTCAGTTCAGTTTATTGTATTTATATGCCGCCCTTTTCCCCCGAAGGGGACTCAGGGCGGCTCACAACTCAAACCAGGGAAGGGGGATACAGACAAAAAATTTAAAAAACAAAGCATAACAATGCATAATTTAAAACACACAACAGTCATACCATTCGAGACGGGGGCAACAGCTCTTTAGCCCCAGGCCTGTCGGAACAGCCAGGTTTTAAGGGCTTTGCAGAAGGCCTGGAGGGTGGTGAGGGTTCGAATCTCCACGGGGAGTTCGTTCCAGAGGGTCGGAGCAGCCACAGAGAAGGCTCTCCTCCGGGTAGTCGCCAGTCGACACTGGCCGGCGGATGGAATTCGGAGGAGGCCTAATCTGTGGGATCTAATCGGTCTAGTGGAGGTAATTGGCAGCAGGCGGTCTCTCAAGTACCCAGGTCCAATACCATGAAGGGCTTTATAAGTGATGACTAGCGCCTTGAAGCGTATCCGGAGACCAATAGGCAGCCAGTGCAGCTCGCGGAGGATAGGTGTTACGTGGGTGAACCGAGGTACACCCACGATCGCTCGCGCGGCTGCATTCTGGACAAGCTGAAGTCTCCGAATACTCTTCAAGGGCTGCCCCATGTAGAGCACGTTGCAGCATCAGAAGGAGCCATGCTGCACCAGACCAAGGCACTTCTAGTGTCCAGCTTTGTGTTCCCATAGTGGTTCACCAGAAGTCCCAAAGAGGATGTGGGTAGAGATACTCTCCTAGTGATTTGGCCTTTTAAATATTGGTGCCAGTTTGAATTTCAATGAGCCAATTGATAACAGATTGCCATTTGAGAAAAGGGATTCCGTGTAACGATAATTGTGCTATGTTTAGGGAGTGTGGTTTTCCTCCAACATGTATCTGAATAAATATGAGTCTTATGCATGTGCACATTAAGTCATTGAGTGGCCCTGCAGGGGTGTGGTGCATAATTCTTGCCAGAGGGAGTGCATAAGGGTATGACGAAAAACGACACCTGCTTGCCAAGTCTAGCCACAGTCCAGTGCCAATATGCACACCAATAAATCTCCTCTAGGGCCACCCAGAGACACACAGTCTAGCACTCACCTACAGAATGGGTACACTGCATGTTTCTAATCTGCCTTCCTGCAGCAGCAGTCCCTTGGTAGCAATATGAGATCACACAGTGTCACGTTCCAGGGCTGGGTAGCCGCCTTTCTGGGAGCACTTTCTTTAGAATTACAACCTGTAGTCAGTGGGACATAATGGAGAATGGTTTCCAGGAGCTCAATGGGAAAGTCTGACAGAAATACAACCTCACTTGGAGAATAGCAGGAAAAGCCTCTATTATTCTGCTTCATTCTATCTGCTGGAAGCCATGTGGCGCCTGGAGCCCGTCTGTATTTAACTCACTTCCCTGGATTTCCGAGTCACAACCATAGCTCGGCTCAACACCAAATATTTCACTCTGGAGACGTACTACACTTCCTGATATAGGATGCACTTGCTTGTATCCCAGTGACCTTAAACACTAATAAATGAGTCATAATATGACCTAGACAGGCCTTGAAAGCCAATTGTAACATGAGTGATGGATGGTGGGGGAGGGAGGGGGGGAAAGCATTTAGTGGCCTAAATTTGTCCAGAAGCTTGACATGGAGATCTTTTCATGAAGATTTGCATGGGTAACAGCTTTCAAAACAGACTTGCAATGCCTTGTTTACCAGATGTAAGAGTTAATCATAGAAAGCAGCAATTTAAATACACAAGCAAACCAGTCAGTGCCAACAGGGCGGCTAATGTCAGTCAAGTCTATGCTCTTGGCATTTATTTTATGAGTGTATTTGTTTTATTTTCCATCACTCCTGTTTTTTCTGAATTTTGTACTCTTCAATTGCCCAGTGAATAGTGGAGTAATCCATAAGTGTATTGAAAAGCAATTGAATGTGTTAAAAAGCATACTGGCAAAATTATAATACTGTACATTTAAAAGGCAAGTAATAGAAATAGAAAATGTTCAAAACCAGGACAATCCTCCTTGTTATTTATACATAGTGGGGATAGGCAACATGTAGTTATGTTTGGCCTTATCTCATTTTTGCAATCCCTAGAGACTTCCTTTGAATGCCATCAAAGTTCAGCAGCAAAATATGGAAATCTGGGAGATCCATTTTGTGGTGATTTTTCATCGAAGACACAAGAGAAAGTGGGTTTTTAGAATCTACAGGAATTAAAACATCTATTACCTATCAAAATATCCTTTCTACAACAACAACAACAACAACCCCACAACAACTCTAAGAACCTACTTGGAAAAACAGACCAAAGGTTTGGCCTTGGTGCTCTAGTAACTCAATTCTGACCACCCCAACTGAAAGCCTGACCTATGGTTTCTAATAAGGACAGTCAACCTTTATTGGTCCTATAGACATTTGAAGTAATAAATACTGCTAGTGATAGAAAGATTATCTAATCTTAAAGGAATAGTAACTTAGTGTTTCCAATAGAAAAAGTGTCGGCCAATATTGCTCCCACAACTCCAGGAAGCAAGCTTAATAATTCTCATTGCTAGAGAATTCCCCCTTATTTCCTAGGTTGGATCTCTGTTTGAAAAGCTTTCACCCACAGCTTCTTGTCCTATTCTCAGATGCTATGGAGAATAAATCAATATCTCTTTCCTCTGTGGCAGCCCGTCAAGTATTGCTCTGTAGTTTCCTGGATCCACTTTTTTCTCCCTTTTAATGATTGGAACGTCAACTATTTCCAGTTCTCTGGCAGTTTCCCTGTACTCCAGGAGCTCTTGAAGATTGCACTCAGTGGTTCTTAGATTATATTTGCCAATTCTTTAAGTGGTATGTAAACTATTTCAAAGGTTAAACACTTTAAACAATTAAAAGTTGAATGGCAGGGTTGAAATTCAGCAGGTTCTGTAGAACTGGTAGTGGAAATTTTGATTAGTTTGGAGAACTGGCAAATGCCACCTCTGGCTGGGCCCAGAGTGGGGCAGGAATGGAGATTTTGTAGTATTCTTCCCCTGCCATGCCCACCAAGCCACGCCCACAGAACCGATAGTAAATTTTTTTGAATTTCACCACTGGTCTATGTGCTGCAAATTTTTCTGAAAGCTGAAATGTGAATCCAGCCATATTCTGCTTTGTTTGGTAAGTTTCCTGTCTAACAACAGGAAACATTGTAACAAAATCTTCAACCTCTTATGTACAAATAGAACAGTAAGTAGATTTTTTTAAATTTAGTGATCCGTTAAGATTTGTTAACATCCAGACATTACCAAAATTTAGTCTTGTTTTATTTTTGTTGATGATTAGGGATCATGAATGAAGATCTTGTCCCATTTCATTTTGTAGATGATTTGGGTACTTGGTCCATCATTTGAAGCAACACATGAAATAGCACAGTATTATTAATTAAGGTTGTGATGTGTTTGATGATGATGAAGATTAAATCCATCATGTTATCAACTGCTAAACATATTTTGCACCAGAGCAGAAGCAATTGTGGGGCAGGAATTTTTACATGAACATAATGAGAAAGCAACATCCAATCAAATCGGTGATTAAAAAGTGTAGTGAAGAAGAAATACTTTTCTTTAAATGCCATTTTTTGGGGGAAAGACAACTTGAAAATAAAAAGATAGATAATTAAGTTTTCTCAAGCACCAATAGTGACAACAAGTATCTTCAGTTAAATAGCAAAGGATGATGAAACATCCAGCTGAAGAAAGGTATTCATGGCATTCATTGTATGACATTAGCCATTGTCTTGTTTGGGTTCATAAAAATATCTAGTACTAGATGAGTGTCTCTTATAATATCTTCATCAGATGTCCAATAACGATTTATTTGGAATAATATTGCAATAAGATTCTAGCATCCTAGCCAATTTTGCAGGAGCAAATCAATGAGTCAAATGCAAAGATGTAAATGAATTTCCAACTTTTTTTACATGTCTGGGATGTTTGTGCGACACGTTAAAAGGAGACAGGACTTTGATGACTTGGTTGTATCTACAATTTGACATAGTTACCCTACTTCATTGATGGCCTTGCCTAAGAACATCCATCCTTCTTATCATGAAATGCAAAAAAGTCTATAAAGATGTATTGGATAAATTCTTGTAATGCCCGTATTGCAATTATGAAATGGGGGTGGGGAAAAGAAAAATGAAAATTTCAATTGTTTCAGCAGGAAGTTACAGCAAGTCAATAGTATAAAGGAATATATGGCGTCATAGGAGTGAATAAATGAGAAGCTATTTCTGAGTGGGTGAATCTGCTTGGTTTGTTTGATATGTGTGCACTGTGCAGATATGTGTATTTTCAGTTTTCTTAATCGTCCTTTACATGTATGAAGAACTTTGAGAATTTTAATGGTCATCAAAAAGTAAGGCAAACCATCTGCACCAACCAGATTAATTTAAGTGCAACATGTAAAGGATTGAATTAATTGTATTAGCTAAAGAGGAGGAAACTACCAAGAAAGAAGGGATGTGGAGTTTTGTTTAGTTCAAAATACAGTATATGCTAAATATACAGGAGATAAATCCCTATTTTTAACGAGACATGCACTCAAAGTCCCTTTCCCGCCCCAATCTTTGTGGACAAATTTGGTAATTTCACTTTCTCCTTCATTTAAATTGATTAAAATCATGTATTCTTTCCCTTTACTTTATGGAGAAACATTGCATAACTCTGCACAATATGTACCTACGGTATTACAATCTGTTTGTCATTGAAATATGGGCCACCCAACTATTTTCAGCCATTCTGTTTATTGTGGATTGTATAGTTTGGACCAGATTTCATAGGAACAATATTGAGCCATCTAAAATCCAGTATCCACAAAGCTTCAAACTATAAACGTAAGTGCTTGGCCTTTGTGACTGGTATTTAGGCAAGTTCCTTGCTTTATCAGAGATCATTAAGAGAGAAATATCCAGCAGACCAGAAGAGTTAACAAAATTGGAAGGGACCTTGGAAATCTTCTAGTACCACCTCGCTGCTCAAACAGGGGCCCCTATAGCATTCTGGACAAATGGCTATGCAATCTCTTCTTAAAAACCTCAAGTGATGGAGCCCCATAACTTCAGGAGGCAAGCCATCCTACTGATTAATATCTCCTTAGTTGTAGACTTCCTTTTCAAAATGTTTTAATGTGGTTAGTGATGGATTTAATCAAGCTTGGATCAAGAAAGATAGGATTTAAATCCTTCTTCAGACTGAAGAAACTACTTGGATGAGAAGCGAAACGTTTCAAGCCAAAAAAGAAAAGAAGTCCAGGTGCCATGACTCAACTTCCAGACAACTCTACCTGGATGATTGAGAATCTTCGACAGATTTAAATCCTTTTGAATCTGACATGATGAGATTGTATACAAGGGCTAAGACTACTTCAACTCCCAATTTCTTTCCACTATATGTATAAATGGTGCTTCACCTTATACCCAGATGAAACTCATTTTGACATGCAGTGCTTACTGTAATAATGGGAAACTGACAATTCTAATGATTTGTTTATTTGCTTTTGTCTACCTTGGCCCAAATTTCCAAGTCTTTGCTGTCTTCCCGACTTGAGGCTTTCTATCTGTTGCTTGTCTTCAAATTGTAACTGAAAACATTCCCAGCTCTGGACAATTCTAAAATATATTCTTGCCAGTCCTACCAACTGAAAAGCGAATAGTGCTGAATGAGTTAATTTTTATGAAGACTCAGCGAAAGAAAATCAGACAGTCTACCAACGCACAGTCTTGTGTTGGGAGGAGGGTTAGAAAGCAGGGCTGCTGCTGTTGTTTTCATTGTGTGCACTCTAATCAGGGAGAGTAAGAACAATAGTGCATGTAATGCTGATTTTGGAACGTATCCATGCAGCTTTTCCCAGGCTAGGCAGCCTTGGGAACCACTGATAGTGTGGCACACCAAGGGGCACAGCCTTCACTACCAACATAGGGCAGGGCAGCCTGTTTGGGTAATAAAATATTTGAGGGACAAGGAAGGAAGGAAGGAAGGAAGGAAGGAAGGAAGGAAAGAAGGAGGGAGGGAGGGAGGGAGGAAACAACCCTCTCCATAGGTAATTCTTTAATGCTGGGAACAATAAATAACTGTGTAGGTCCCATACTAGCATCTCGCTCCAGCAATGCAACTTTTTCCTCATCCCTAGTCTGGTGTGAGTTAGTCCACCATGGCCAGAGGGTATGGGCTGCAGAAGGCTGCTCTTCAGTAGAGAAGAGCAAACACATGCCAAGGACGCTTGTCTGCCTTGATGCTCATGCACACGCTGGGATGGTCCAGCAAGCCGCAGCTCCCCTGTGCATGTATGAATGGAATGAAAGACATGTGTGTGAGCACCACAAGTGATGAAGAACACATGATTCACCCCACACACACCTTTTTTCCTGCCTGCCTGGAAAGAGGAAAAAACCCCACACATGTCTCAATCGATCAACATTTTGCAGTGGTGTATACAATGCATGCTGCAATTTTCCAGCAGTCAGCAATTCCTGGTTGGGTGGAAGATATTATTTATTTATTTTGTTCCCGCACTCCTCCTCCTCCTTCCCCCCTTTTGCCTTTCCTCTTCATTTGTTTATTTGCTTCTCTTTCTTACATTCACCATGCCCTACCCCCTCCACACTTTGAAGCCAAGATGAAAGCGCTCTTGTGGCTGCTGGCAGGGAGCAATGCGCAGGGAGCTTGACTGAAGTGTGCTTTAGTTTAAGATGCCATATTTGTCTCCTAAGGGAGGAGGGAGGGCAGGAAGAAGCCAGAGAGAAGAAGAAAAGGGGGGGAAGAGAAGACGAAGAGGAGGAGGGGGGAGGAGGAATTACACTCCATTGGGAAGCATATTGTGCAAATAACTGGAGAAGAAACATGTTCCTAATTTTTCCAGGCTTTTGTCTTCAAGGATTGAGAGCTTAAGAGTAACTAAGATGTGGCATCTTCCCATGCAGTGATAGCTGATGGTCTGTCACAAGAGATTATGATGAGATCTGACATAAGAAGCTGTAGCCAACAACCTGTTTGGGGGAAGGGATATAGTGATCAATTGCTTAGTTTAGCTTTGTTTGCATAAAGGGGAGAAAGTTCTTCTACAAATGTGAGTTTGCTGCTGTTTCTATAAGAAAGTCAGCCTTTCTTTTATTCTCAGAAACTCCCAGGTTTCCCAGGCAATAACTGATACAAGATCATCTACTGAGCTTCATGGATAATAGCAACAGCACTTAGACTTATATACAGTGCTTTTACAGCCCTCTCTAAACAGTTTACAGAATCAGCATATTGCCCCCAACAATTTGGGTCCTCATTTTACCAACCTCGGATGGATGGAAGGCTAAGTCAACCTTCAGCTGGTGAGATTTGAATCGCCAAACTGCAGCTAGCAGTCAGCTGAAGTAGCCTGCAGTACTGCACTCTAGCCACTGTGCCACCTCGGCTCTTTAATCAGAGACACAATCTGAAACCTCTTAGTCTAAGCCTCTCTCTACCAGGGGGATAGATAGGCCAGTTGTGGTCTGGAGGGTGCACCCTTCATGTGACTGAGTGCATGCGCATACATGCACTCAACCCAAACCACCCCATCCCCCCATAATACTATATTTCGGTGTTATGCTTACCAAAACCAGCAGTGAAGCTTCATATTGAGAAAAACATGAACATTTTCATGCTACGAAAATATTAAAAACTCCATCCTCTATTTCAAACATGTGTGCCATAACATAACCCATATTACAATTGTTGCATTGCAACACACACACACACACACATACAAAATTTGGGCCTTGGTGCTTAATTGTCCACTACCGCTTCAGACCAAGGATAGGGCTCCAGACATTTACTTGCCTTTTTCAAGAGGTAACTAGACTTTCTTGTTTTTCTTTTAAGAGGTTTCGCTTCTCATCCAAAAAGCTTCTTCAACTCTGACTGGATGGTGGGGAATGGAAGGATTTATAGTCTTTGCAGACAGTATCCTTCCATTCACCACCATCCAGTCAGAGCTGAAGAAACTTCTTGGATGAGAAGCGAAATATCTTAAAACAAAAGCAAGAAAGTCCAATTGCCTCTTGAAAAAGCACCTTTGCTTTGATCTGGATGACTGAGAATCTCCATAGAGATTTAACACTGACTCCAAACAATCCTAATCAGAATTGGTGAAAGCGAGTGGCAATGGGCGTTGCAGTCCACCAACATCTGGAGAGCTACGCAGTCTCCATTTCAATAGTAGCTACTTCATTTAGGAGAGAAAAATTAAAAATAGGTCCAGTGCATCCTGTCAGTCTACCTCAAATGTAGTTTTGATCTAGTTGACAAGCTTCCTCATTAGACATGGTATGTACAGAAATTGTCCCTCTTTTTCCATGGAACTGAATTGTGGAACTGAACTGATCGGAACTGGAACTGAATGGTGGATGATGATGATGCCCATTTCTTTCAGAGCAGTTCCTCTCAAAAAGGCAAAGCAAAAAAATTACAAACTCTGCTTTGAATCAGTCTAGCTTTCCAGTTTCAGCTTGTAGATATGGTGGTGATTCGCACTTGAGGACAGCATGCGGAATGCATTAATCTGGTCATCTGTTCCTTAACAAAGCTCCTATATGCTAATCCCTTCCTGTTTCCAAACACTGTTAGCTTATTTTGGGTCAACTAAACTGTCCCTAGGGAAGCCAAATAGGAGTTTCTGGTTTGTATTATTTACCTAGGACCCTAATTTACTTTAAATCTCCCAAGGGTATTTTGCAATTACACATTCCAAGCGCTGATTTTACTTGCTTGTTTTTGTAATGTGTTCCACTGCTCAACAAAACTAAATTTGTGCAGGGCATAATCAAGAAAAAGGAAATGAGCATAGAAAAAAATAGTAGTCACATACAATAGCAAATGATTGCACCTGTTCCATTTAACATTCTTAGTTCTGTTTTTTTTTTACTTCTTGTCACAGAACTGACATCCCATCTATCAGAGGTATGAGGGCCACCTAGCCTGCTCACAGTGACTGGTTTTATGAAGATAAGGGTGATCCATGATCCAGATGTGGCTTCCAATATTCTCTCAAACCCTCCTGAAGCAAATGGAACCAAAAGCTTCAACATTTGTCAGTTTTTGAAGAATTAAAATGACTTTTAAGCAAAAACCTGACAGAAAGAATGACTCAAGTTAACCCAGAAGTTGTGTTCATTTTTTAACTAGTCCTAACACAGGGCCGTCAAACGTGTGCCCTGTGAACCAGATGTGTCACGCATTGCCATGCCCATGCCCTGTTTAGTGAAGGGGGGAAAGTCATGATACAGCACATGATGTTGTCATGATGACGTGAGTTTGACACCCTTGTCTTAATACAATCAAAGATCATATGAGAAAGAAAATGCATGCAACTAAGAGGAAATTGATACTTATTAAATATTTATCAGCTGTATGTTGTTTAACTAAAATTTCCTCCAAAGGATGATCCAGATTTATAGCATTATTTCCAGGCTAGAATCTCTTTTCTTGCAGAGAAATAGCCTTGCTATTTTTTCTCTTCCATTGGGATTACCGCATTATCCTCAGGTAGGGTGTCTAGAAAATGGTCTGGAAATTTGTGTTGCTTCAAATATATCTGTAATACTTTGCTATCTTTATTGGATGTTTCCATACCCAATTTAAGGTGTTTTGTTCTTTTTAAATTAAAATTACTCATTGCTTAAGATCAAGGCTCCAAAGGACCATCTTTCTCCAAGTCCCAGCTAGGATCTTGAGGTTTTCTTTGGAAAACTTTTCTGACTAATCTTATCTAATGAGATGTGATGGTATTTAGGCTTAACTGGGACACTTTATCAGTGTCCCAGTTAAGAAATGCCCTCTGCAGAAAGAAATACTGAGTTAACTTCTTGGATGGCATTTCAACACCAGGTAATAATTTTTTTAAAATAAAAACAATTCTAGAACATTTAAGTTTGTTTTAATTTTTAAAAAAATTCCTGATCTGATACCCTTTATTGATGTTGCTCTTTAACTCCTATCATACTAAGTGTTTTCCAGCATAAAACAAAACAAAACAGAACAAAACAAAAGATTTCTCTTAAAAATAATAAGTTACACTTTTTCCTTTCAATTAATAAACCCATTTGTCTCTGAATACAAATATTGCATTTCACTTCCAAATGAAAGTCCCATGTCATTCAAGCCTAAATTTACAGAGAATTTTACTGTTCAAATTTATGTCCAATTTATTTTAGATATAGCACTCTGCTCTGCATATTTATCACATTTATAGTATATTATTCTTGGATGCATAGTGCTCACAGATGTTTATAAATTTAGTAATAAACATGTTTATTAACAATTTCACATATTAATGAATACTAATTAATGAATAACATAGTGTATTATTTATCAGGCTATGTGATTGTTCCCACCCTTTTCAAGTGGTTTTGGCAACTGGGACATTCGTGCTTCACCTACATCTGTGACCTTACCATTGTCATCCCAAACCTGGTCTTTAGATATGTTGAAACTACAACTTCCAGAATATCCAGTCATCAGACCATCTTCATTTCAATTGATTGGTAATTCTAGGATTTAGATTCTAATTCTGATCTGATGGAAATCAAGCTGTGGCAGCCACAACAGAATCTCAAAAAGTCCATATTGTATCAGTTCCCTAAGAGTTGGTGGGGTTGCAGTATGATCTAGCATTCTATACAGAGATATTTTTTTTGAGAAATAGGAAAATGATACATATTACCTTCTAAGCAACTTTTTTTACAATATGTTTATTTAAAATAGAGTCTAAAATGATTCAACTGCCCCATATCTATAAGAGTAGATCAGCTTTAGTTCAGCAAGGTATCTCTTGCTCGGTGCTGTTCCTAAGTTCCAAAATTGGAATCACAAATTAGCCTTAAAAACCAGGGGCACCTTGTAGGTGACGGAAATTAGTTTCTTGGTCAAAATTCTGACCAGTGCCTAAATATGGAATCCCCATCTTGACTGCTTGCTCTGATTGTTTCGCCAAGTGCCATGCAGGCACCAATTTCAATTTCATTTGAATCCTTTTTCTTCCCTACCTTCTAGTTTGTGGTGTTCTCCCCCCCTCTTCTTTTTTTCTCTCTTTCAACTTCCTGAGTAGCTTATTTGCAAAAAAAAAGAAAGAAAGAAAAGGAGTCACATGCTCATTTCCAGATGGGAATCAATCTTTCTAAAGGCTTTTTTCAATGGGATTAATCGTCTCTAGACAATGAGGAAAGAAATGAAAATTACAACATGACTCTGGTGTGTTTGCTTTTTTAGCCACAGAGAGACAGAGAGAGAGAGAATGAGGGCTATTGTCATTAAGTAACTGCTATTCATTTTTATGCCCATTCTTGCAACATATATAGCATGGACACATAATGGAGAATTCCTTTGGAGACTGCTGAAGATATATTTGCCTCTTGTCGCCCAGCAATCTGATGGTTCAGCTGTAAGCAGGAGTGACTGCGTAAACGATGGGGTGAAAGGCTGCCATTTGAAAGGAAAGAGGTTTGCCTGTGCATTTCTATCACTCCCTTCATCTGTGTCGCACGGTGATTGAGTTACAGTTCAGTGAAAGAGGCTGTGGGAATGTATCAGCCAAACAGGAAATAGCCACCAGATCTTCTGTGACACACATATATTTGTCTAGGCCCTATTCTATAAAGTCAGAAGACGTGCAGCACTGAAAACCAATTGACTGAAATTGCAATAAATGATCATGAAGCAGACAATCACATGAATACAAGAAGACACAACATTCCAAAGCAAGTACGCCTGGCTGATTTAACTATTTTGTGGTTTCTTTCATAATCAGTGAGATTTTAAAATGCTGAATGTTGATGGGGTTGAGCCTACAGGCAGCCTAAAGGATTCCACAACAGCCCATTAGTGAAAAAAATGGTTTACTATATTTTACTTATTTTAAACATAAAGACATTTTGGCAAAAAAAAAAAAAAAAGGAAGGGGCTCTGCCTATAAGGCCTTTCCCCCTTTTTAACCATCTCCCATTGGCCTTAGAAATAATAATCTCCTCACAGATACATGGTTTATGACTTGGTTCTCATATTTTTATTGCCCACTATGGCAGAGGATGAGATGGTTGAAGGCGAACATACGTGTCCCAAGATAATGTTGCAGGATTCAATCTGGGTTGGTCACTGGGACCAGAAGAGATGGTTAGATAGAATCATCAACGAAGTGGACCTGAGTTTGGGCAGGACTCAGGAAGACAGGGGAGGACAAGGGACAGGGTGTCCTATGGTCCATGAAGAGTCGGACATGACTTAGTGACTGAACAACACCACAAAGGAAGCTTTTTATTTATTTTCACTTCCCACATTGGAATAAGAGAACTTTGAAATTAAAGCAGGGATGGGATGGAAATGTTTAAGCTTCCCTAGTCTTTGTGTGATAACTGATCTGATATATATTCTGCTTTATTTAAAACAGGCATGAGTAACTTTGGAATCCTTGGTGCTCTCTGAGTTTTGTGTTTGCTTGCAAATATTTTGTTATCCAACTAGGTAATGTCAGCAACACTAATATTTCCTACTCGAGTAAAGAAATGTCTGCAAACAAATGATCACCCTCAGAGAGCACCAAGGACTTTATAGTTGAACCAGAAGTGGGTTGGTAATCTTTTTACTACTGGTTTGGGTGCACTTCCCCGCGCGCCTCCTGCTGCCACCACTATTACCATTTCGGCTGATTTGGGCTGAACTGGCAGCAACCCACCTCTGAGATGAATCCATAGTTGAGCTACATATGTTCACTTCTATTGGTATGCATAACTTTTTTAGATTGGAGCGACACCAGATTTTTCATGATGTGTGGGGGACCACTATCCAAGTAAATAGGCCAAGTTGGGTTGAATGGGTAACATGGATGTTATAGGCATCTGTAAGGCTATATATACTTATTTTGATGCCAACCCCTTATCAAAATCAGGCTAATTTTGTGCCCACTCACTTTGAGAGCTACACCATTAATAGGGTTAGCTATATGCATTCTTCACCTGAAATAAATTATAACACAGAATTAAAATATTTTAGATAAATACAAATTAACAAGGAAATCCAGTTGTTTTTTACTTTATAAAAGAGAAATTTCCTTTAAAATGAGAAAGAAAAATCAAGAGCTTCAAAACTCTTCCAGAACGTATGTGCATGATTTAAAAATAACCTCACTGGAAATTGTTTTCCATAAATCAGAAAAGGTAGCATGAAATTCAAAGATCAATTTTATTAACAAGCAGCACTGTCAAGAAAACTATTTAATAAAAGGAAACTTTCTTCATCATTGGAAGTTTGGCAAGGATTAAAAAAAAGAAAAAAGAAATATAGCACAAGCAAAAAATGGAAGATGATCATAAAGATTAAGCATAGTTAGTGCTTTGCTGAAAAAAATGAAACTAACAATTTAAAAAGCTTTATATATATCAGAAGCAAGAAACTGGCTAGGGAAGAAGCTGAGCATGGAAACAAGGAATTTAAAGACTCACTAAATGAGGATAAGGAGACTGTAGAGATTCATTGCATGCTTTCTCTACAGAAACTATAAACCAAGTATTTGAACTTCAACCAACTTTTTCTGAAAAGACTAAAAATTGAGGAAAACAAAAGTGACAGAAGACCATGAGACTCACAGTGATTGGAGAAAGTCACTACTTCTACGGTTGCTTTTCAAAATATAAAATAATCTTTATATTCAGTTCCTAGTAAAAAAAGTGGGCTATGTAATAGATATGAAGCTAAAATAACACATATGACTCTATTGACAAATGGAACATGAACTAGTTACTAGGCATGACAATTCTTAAATGAGCCATACATTAAATTGCTAATATTTTAATATGTCTCTATATCAGAGAAATCACAGAATCATGGAAGAGGTGCAAGAGTTGATCCAATTCCACTCTCACAAATGTTACCATTTTTGTATGGATATTAGGAGAATAAGAGTTTTTCAAGCTATAAAATACATCATGTTGCAGGTAAGTTGGTGCCAAAAATATCAGTGTCACATTCCGGCATTCATGTTGCATACAAACAGAGATTCAGTTTGTTTGGTGAAAAACGTTTATCTCTATCTAAGAAACTACATGATAACCAGCACTAAATGACAATGATACAAAGGTAATCAAATCCAAGTCAGTTCTAACCAAGTTAACACCATCACCCATATATATATACCCAGCCACCCACCCAGCTCCACCCACAACTCCACCCAGATGACACCCACCCACCCACCATCACCAATCACCATGACCCACACCCTCAGCCACACTCCCACTCAGTGTCATCATAGCCTCTTTCCTGGTTAGCTGCATCCGAGCAAAAGGGTTACATCAGAGTAGGCAGTTGCACCTGAATAGAAGAGCCACATGCAGCTACAGGCTCAATCGACATCAGAGAGGCAACATCAACGTGGCAGCGTGCAGTGGCGTGTAAGCATGGTCGAGTTCCCCCTGGATAGCAGCCTGAGGGCTGACAATCAGTGGAGTTGAGAAAGTGATTGCAGTAATTTTTTCCCCTTTCTCTCACGCCAATACAATTCAGATCATTCCACTGATGAAGTGATTTAAATAAAGTTGTTGCTAATATTTTGCCTTATTTTCCCTTCAAATTCTATCCTCAAGAATCTGCATTGTTAGGATACTTCCACTTCAGCTTTTGACTTAGAAGCATTAAAATGAGAGCATTGGGGATTTTCGAAGACACATCTAAACATTAGCCAACCTCACACAATTGAAATTCCATAAAAACCACAAGGCAATTCCTACTTCTGGACCATTGTGCTGAAGAAGGCTTACTGGAATTCTAGGCGAGATGTCTCCAAAAGTCCTGATTTTTACTTTAATACTATCTCCCTAAGCCTGGAAAACCATGTTTGAAATTTGTAATAGGTGCTATACTATATAGAAAACCTCATAAATTTGCCCATGAATATTTAAATTTAAAAATAAGTGGATAGTGAGAATTGGAGGATTCTTTTTTCCATGTTTTGGAAAAAGATAGTTCAGATTTTAAAAAAAGAGAAAGTTAGAAAGGGAAAGGGCTTCAAGTGCAGGAAATGCCTTTTTGTTGTATAACTTGAGTTCAGCCTACACACAATTCTAGTTTCTTGCTCTTCCCCCAATTCTCTCCCTCACACCCTTCCTCTTTAAAGGGGAAATGAATGAAGTCTGAATCATGCCTTCATTTTTCTAATCAAGTTCCAGTATTCAACTGTAGCTCGTAAAATGCATATATGGTTGAAAGCTACCCATTATGGTTTGCTGTGATCCATCTTTGGCAGGGCCTTTTATGGCCATTCAGACATAGAACTGATTTATTCTCAAGGTTTTCTAATGTAACCCTGGGCATCATCCTAAACATTTGTCTACATGTGCTTTGCATATGCAGCTACAGATTTTGTTTAGCTGAATTTGGGTGGAACCATAGTAAAACAGCATTCATGTGCTTAGCTTTGTTCACGTGGAAATTTCGGAAAGGTGAAATTATTCTGATGAGAGGGGGAATGACAGTGTTTTAGTCTTTCATAAAGAAAAGTTTGTCCAGTGGTAACTAATACATGTTGGCCTCATATTCAGCATTTGAGATCACAATAGTTAAATATGTGTCTTCTATTTAGATGCTGTAGTATATATTTTAGTGTAATGGGAGTGCACCTATTTGTTCTAAAAATTCTCTCCCTCAGTTCCACTCTTCTTTAGCTATCATAATTTGCAGAGTTGTGTTTATTTTCTATTTAACAAACTAAGTGCTACTGAAGTAGTTTTATTCATACCAGCCTGATCATCTTATTGTCTTCTTTTCAATAACAGGTCAATTGCATTCAGGAGCAAATACGTTTGTCCAAAATGTTGGAACCTTGAAAATAAATCAAAGAATGAATGAATGAATAAATGATCAAGATGCCTCCTCCACATTTCCTGACTCTTTAAACAAAGCACATTTACTAGAATCTGTTGGTGCTCACATACTTCTAGGGGATTTTTTTTGCATGTTAAACTTTGATGTATTGAAATGAAATAAAAGTGGTGAAAAGGGAGGGGAGGGACACTAGGAACAACTGTGGTGTAATCCTCTAGGGAACATCATGAGTAAGATTCTAAAGGCTGATCTTTCCATATGTCCTCACTAACAAATGCAGTACGACATAATTACAACCATTCCTGTGAGCTATAAAAGCCCTGGAAAATATTAATTCTCCCCAACAAAGTCAGCTAAATTGACAGTGGTTGTCTTTGCTGGGTTCCAATGTGGAATTCTCTGTCAAGTGCTCCACCCTTCAGCTATGAAGAAAATAAAATAAAAGCCAGTTAGTCTCCAAGGTGCCACAACACATTGTGTCTTCTTCCAGATACAGTTATAACGCCAGCTTATGCAGTCAGCTTAAAATTGCCTTTTCTTGCGTGGAAGGCATGAAAATCTTTGAATAACTTTTTAGTTCACATGTACAGGCCTGGCCTATCTAAAAGTAATGTACATCACACCTTCATCCGCACATCCAATGACAGCTCAGGATTTTCCAACATGCATCTTGTCAGACATACTTTCCCGCATCTATATCTGCATGAGGGACAATTGTGCAGAAAATCAGCTCCCCCTCCCATCCTTTCCTTTCCAAGTGGTAGAGCTTTTCTTCTTTTAAAAGCTGCAGACTAAATTCCGTGAAAAAAGAGCAAGAAGTATGAGGTAAAATTTAGAAGAGGCAGAAGGATGTTTAAGCCTCTAAAATTGTCAGGGAAATGTGGGGAATCATATCACTCTAAGAAACAGGTAACCGGTTTTGGTAGAAATACTGTACTATATAAGATTTATTTTAATTTTAACTAGGCCTCTTTAAATCTATTTGATTGTCTTTGCTCATTGTTATATCTCCAATCTGTGGCATGCTTGATAAAATTCTGTTCTATTTGCACCTTGAGAGATTAAACTATTTTTCAAAGGGATTGGCAGGATGGAATGACCAATTTCCCTACTCACATATGCCAACACACAGGTGGTAGTGCTACTAGATGTAATTATTTTTTCCTTTTTAACTTACCTGTGAGCCACAAAGACTATACATGTTCTATTTCTCTCATCTGGTGAGGTTCGGAGAAAGGACCTCACCTAAAAGCATTCCTTGGAAAGTAGGTGGTAAAAACAATAATTATTAAGTCACTTTTCCAGAGAAGGAAGTAGAACTAAGTTTGCTTTTATAAAGCTTCTGGGACAGAATGGGGAGGTTTCCAGCTGTTTATTCTAAAAGCTCATCCTTGCTGCTACAATATCTAAATATTCTCAGCAGCTTAAAAACTATAAAATGTTGAAAATCTAATTTTTTGAAGAGAATGTGAAGCTATAATCTGTTTTTGCCCTTTAGGAGTTTTTGTGCAGAACCAAGTACTGGGGGAAAAAAAAACTACTGAGTCACTGATACTATGTCCTATAGGATGGGGCAAACCTTTGGCCTTCAGTTGCTAGTTCCCAGCAGCACAGGTTCCGTAACACCTGGAGGAATATTTTATCTGACAGAATGGCATTCTTCTGCATCTACCCATATTTTTCGGGGTATAAGACGCACCAAGATTTTGAAGAGGCAAATTTTTTAATAAAAGTTTTTGCACTCTGCAGACCTCCCAAAAATGGCCCATTTTTCGCGAAAATGGGCCCAGGTTTGTTTTTTTCAAAGAAAGGGCATGAATAGTCTTTATGAGGCTTGTAGAGTGCTCCTGGGCAGTGCCCCCCACCCCCGCGACCAAAAAATGGCCCATTTTTGTGAAAAATGGGCCCATTTTTTGCTCATTTCTACCGTCCCCAGCCCTCAGGAGGCCATTTTGGTGAAGGGAGGCAAAAAATGCTGTATTCAGTATATAAGACGCACCCAGATTTTCAGCCTCTTTTTTGAGGGAAAAAAGTGTGTCTTATACTCTGAAAAATACGGTATGTCCCAAGAGTTCATCCAAACTCATCCAGAACGAATTAAAAAGCACATAAGGATTTCCAGATGAGGTTCTTACTTAGGAATTATGACATCCTATTCACTCACCTTAAACATAATATCCACATGAAGTATCATCCTTATTTAATCCTTCCAGGTTTTGCTTATCTTCTATTCCAGTATACGGACACCCTGGTAAAATCTTCTAAGACAAAAGCAGATCTGGTCATTCTAAAGGTAAGATAGTTCTACAGAATTACTTTCAAATCCACATAGTGGGTGTGGCATTGGTTTTCCTTTATTTGTTTGCCATTATTTCTAGGCCACTTCCATCCAAGACTCAAGGTGGCTCATAATAGTCTAAGAACAATAAAACTATAAAAGCAAGGACAAAGTAAAACGCCATCAAAATTTGTAAGGACATCACATTATAAAGCCACAGGGTAGAACTTAGCTCCACAATAAGCTAGAAGTAAAGCTATTTTCAGCCAGACACTTCAATATCAGTTTTCCAAACCTAGCCATACTAATGTCCCAAAGCTCTATGAAGTGGCAGTCTTGCCAGCTCTCCTATATGTTCATAAGGAGAGAGAGCCATCCTCTAAGTCAAGCTGTTCTAGAGTAACAGAGTCACAAATGAGAAGGCCTTCCACTGAGCATGCATGCTTCTGATATGGAATAGGGAGGTATTCAACTCTTAGAATAAAATAGAGCTGGAAGAGATAAACATATGTAACAATAGAGAGAGAAATACTGGCTTGGACACATTGGACCTGTGTGCACAATATACAAGCATCCCATAAACCAAAAGATACATCTGAGACCTTTTGCTTTGGATGAAATCTACCTGGAATGAATAGACCATGGGGACATACTGAGAGAAAAGAAGAATTAGGGATGACATGATAGCAGTATTCCAGTATTTGAGGGGCTACCACAAGGAAGAGGGGATCAAATTATTATCCAAAGCACCAGACGGCAGGACAAAAAAAATATAATTGGAAACTAATCAAAGAGAGAAGCAACCCGGAATTAAGGAAAAACTTCCTAACAATAAGGACAATTAACGAGTGGAACTGCTTGCCGTCAGAAATTGTGGGGGTTCCATCACTGGAGGTATAGAATAGAATACAATAGAATTGAATACAATAGAATAGA
Organism: Thamnophis sirtalis; assembly: GCF_051295495.1. Lineage (NCBI taxonomy): Eukaryota > Metazoa > Chordata > Lepidosauria > Squamata > Natricidae > Thamnophis > Thamnophis sirtalis. The sequence goes on along the minus strand of NW_028261386.1, from coordinate 97,656,110 downwards.
CTAGAATAACAGAGTTGGAAGGGACCTTGGAGGTCTTCTAATCCAACCCCCTGCTTAGGCAGGAAATCCTATACCCTTTCAGACAATGGTTATCCAATCTCTTCTTAAAAACCTCTAGGGTTAGAACTTTCACAACTTCAGGAGGCAAGTTATTCCACTGATTAATTGTTCTAACTGTCATGAAATTTATTCTTAGTTCTGGGTTGCTTCTCTCCTTCATTAGTTTCCATCCATTGCGTCTTGTCTTGCCCTCCGATCAGGGGTAAAATTTAACAGGTTCCAACAGGTTCCAGAGAACTGGTAGCAGAAATTTTGAGTAGTTTTGAGAACTGGCAAATACCACTTCTGGCTGGCCCCAGAGTGGGGTGAGAATGGAGATTTTGCAATATCCTTTCCCCAGGAGTGGGGAGGGAATGGAGATTTTGTAGTAGCTTCCCCTGGAGTGGGGAGGGAATGGAGATTTTGCCATATCATTCCCCTGCCGTGCCCACCAAGCCACGCCCAGAGAACTGGTAGTAAAAAAAATTGAATTTCACCATTGTCCCAGATGCTTTGGAGAATAGTTTGTCTCCCTCTTCTTTGTGGCAGCCCCTGAAAGTTACTTTACAACCCTTAGCTCATAATGTGATAAAATTAAAATCAAATTTCCTTCCGTACTATCTTTTGCCAGAGCTAAACTGAGCAATTGCAGACACTAATTTGACATTAAGTCTTAGCATGCAATGATGTTCTTTAATCTGTATTCACATTTCTTAAAAAAAAATCTATCTGCCTTTTATCTATATAACCAGGATAGTGTGCAACTGTAATTAAAATAATATGAAACACAATAAAAACATAACTATACGATCATGACAAAACCAGATTACAGCGAAGGCACCAAATATATGTATATATCATTCATATATACATGCACACACTCACATAAATGACAGCATATTTTCAATTTTCCGTTCATAATAAAAAGCAAAAACAGATGATGTAAAACCATAGTCACTGATATATACTACAAATAAATAAACAATTGCTGTGCTGTTGCTGTTTTCCGTCTAATGAGGACTGTGCTGGGAGGCCCTAGTGTTCCTTTGGTGTTCATGGCTTGGGTCTAAAAACAAATTTAAAAAATAAAATAAAAGTCGGGTGGATAGGGAGGGAGGGAGGGAGTTCTTTCTTTCCCTGCTGAAGCCTAATTACATAGCTAGGCTTGCCCCTCCTGGAGGAATCCAGCTCATGGAGGGAATCTTGTCTTTGAACATTTTTATGGCTGTCACCACAACAAAATATGAAAACTCTAAATTGTAAGGGGCCTGGTATTAGCTCCCAAGTGCATACTATAGTCATGGATGTCACAATTTTCTAACAGTGGAAGGGTAGTTAAATGGCAAGGCACCAAAGAAATATTTCTCAAAGAATGTTCTTTACTACATTTCTAAACCTGTGGGTATAAAGAGCTTCACTTAAAGGAATGTTAAATGTTTTCTTCTCCTTTCTTTAAGTTATAGTGAAACAGGTTTTGTGTATGTGTGTGTGTGTGTTTTTTTTTTTTGCTTCATGGATAGTTAATCCAGTTGGTTGCACTAGAAAATAAGAAAACCTGATTCAAATTCGTAGCCCATTTGTAATGTAATGGGGAAAAATGGATACTAGTGTTTTGGTTTCTTAGATCTATCACTGGAAGAACAAAGGAAATTGAATTCTTAGAAATGCTAGTGTAAAAAAAAAAATGGAAATTAAGGAAAGTAACTGGAAATTTTTTGTTGGGCAACTTGAGATCAGCAAGGATATCAGAATCCCATCAACAAAAGTGTGTAAATTGTAGAATAGCTTATGTTATAGTTAAAGTAGTATGTACATTGCAGTTGTGGGTTCCTGCCAGTTCTAACCTCTTCTACAGAAGAGGTTCCACAAATCTACAGTGCCATTTAGAACTGGTTCCAGCTCCCTCCCCCCGCCCATCATCAAGATGAAGAGCGAGAGGAGGAATTCTGGGAGTTGAAGTCCACAAGTCTTAAAGCTGTCAAGTTTAAACACCCCTGGGGTTCTTTTTCTAAAGGGTTAGGGGGTACAAGGGTCTTGTAACTTGACAGCTTTAAGACTTGCACACTTCAATGCCAGAGTTCCTGAGCCAACATTTTGGTTGCTAAGCAAGAGCGTTGTTAAGTGAGTTTCACCACATTTTACAAGTTGGCCACTCCCACCCGGTCACATGGCTGGCAAGCCACTC